>NW_005842981.1:420876-421276 GCF_000455745.1 Alligator sinensis | reverse complement strand
CCCCCCCCTTGGCCGGCCCCTCCCCCTGCTCTGGCTGGCCCCTGATCCCTGCCCTGGCTAGCCCCATCCCCCCCAAACCCTCAAGACTCCCCAATCCCTGCCTCCCCACCCCATAGTTTAAAAAAAACAAACAAAAAAAACTACAGCACTTACCAGCAGCTCCAACTCCAGTTTTCTGGCTAACTGGGGCCCTGCCCACACAGTGTGGGGCAGGGTGACAGCCACAGCAGCCCCAGCCCAGGGCCTCCTGCCCCCCACACTGTCCTGTTATGTCCAGAGAGGGGGGAGTCTGCCAGGAGGCCCCGGAGCTCCCCCCACCCCTGCTTCTTAGGTAAGCAGAGGCTTTTTTTTCCGTTTTTTTTCTGGGTTTTTCTGGGGTTTTTTTGTTTTTTTAAGTGAA
>NW_005842981.1:420046-420825 GCF_000455745.1 Alligator sinensis | reverse complement strand
GGGGTGGGGCTGGGTGAGGCAGCCTTTGGGGGCTGCAGCATCTGGCAGGGGATAGGGCCAAGTGGGGCAGCAATCGGGGGGCTGGAGTGGGGCATGTGGACCTTGCTGGGGGGGTGGTAGCCCCTGTGGGGGCCATTTAGCCCCTGTTGGGGGCCAAAACCCATGTTGGGGGGGCCATAACCCCTGCTCGGGGGTCAAATCCCCTGTTGGGGGGGTCACAACCCTTTTGTGGGGGCCAAACCCCATGTTGGGGGGGGGCATAACCCTTTTGTGTGGGCTGAACCCTGTTGGGGGCCCAAATCCCCTTTTGGGGGGCTGTAGCTCTTGTGTGGTAGCTGAACCCCCTGTGGGAGGGCAACAAAATATATATTCATGTATTCATGAATTCATAAAACATATATTTAGAGTTCACTTTATTATTATGATAAGAGACTTGCTTTAACACTGTAGATATATAAGTAAAACATTATCCAACTGATTGCTGTCTCTGTTTCACTCACTCTCTCTCTCTTTATAGTGGTTTTCTGCTTTACTTGTGGAGGAACATGGATTTGGGGGTATTTTACAGAGTGACTTTGGGATTTTTTTTATCAGGGATTTTTCAGTTTTCCAATAGGGAACACCAGAATTCCTGCTAGGGAGACTAGTGGCAGGACCCTGCCTGCTCAGAGCTGGCACCTCGGGCCCAGCTGGCTGTGGCTGACCTCCTGGCCAATTGGGGCCAGGAAGACATGCTTTGACAGTTCAAAGCAGGCCACCACACCCGGAAAACCTTCTAG
>NW_005842981.1:401956-419996 GCF_000455745.1 Alligator sinensis | reverse complement strand
CAGAGGCCAACCCTGCAACCACAGTCCACTGGCAGCTGGCCCAGAGGGGCAGATGCCTCTACGGGCTGTGCAGTCCGCATCCGGGTCTGGCAGGCACACAGCATGTCACATCCAGGCAGCAGCCCCCACTGCCAAACTGCTGCAGTGGGTAGAGGGTGCAGGGAACTCTCAAGGCTGCTTCAGCAGTCCAGCTGGCACAAGGGGTCGTGTCCACAGGTACCAATTGGCTGGGCCCCAGAAGCTCCTGAGAGCTAGTAGCCCTGAGCTACTTGCCAGGGAGGCTTTCTATACTGCTGAGGCCAGGACAGGACAACTTTTTATACTGCTGGGGAAAACACAGGTGTGGGCCCCGGGCCCTAGCTCCCCCTGGCTGCAGATCCGGGAGGAGCCAGGCAGGGTTATTTTGCTCCAAGTGGCACAATTTGCTCCACAACAAAGTGCATGTCCAAACACGTGTACTGAAGCAAAAAGCCCCGGCTCAAGTCTGTACCACTTCTATTTGAACTGCTGTAAGTGCATGTGCAGACACACCCATAGAGAGCAAGGGTCTAGGCTAGAACCAGGGTTCCCTCTGTCTTCCAGAGTAACAGCCAGCTTATCAAGTCTAGGGTGCTTATTGTCTCCTGGCCTCTCCTATCTCCCTCCTCTGCTTGCCTAGGATCCCAGCTTCTAAAGGAGCATAGTAAACACAACAGAATAATGCCTAATCTATGACTTAGGAGTTAGAGCACAATCTGAGGAAGTCAGAGAGCTGTAGGTGACTTATGTTTACCTACCTGTATTTAGAGCTGCATACTTGCCTACCAAGAGTGCAGCCTACTGTTTGGATGATCAGTAGCTGCGTGGATGTTTGTGTATCCACATGGCACATGGAATAGGATCACAAGCAGTATATGAGAGCCAGAAAATGGCAATTATGAGGCTAGGCAACTGCTATATGGGTTAATAAAATGAAATAGGATTCTGCCTTTTCTGACTATCACCTTTTCTGAAGAATTTTCTTACAATAGCATTTTGATACTATATAGTAATTACAGTGTGTTCTGTATGCAGCAAATGCTTCTTTTACTAAAGAACTGTCTGGTACTTTTTAAAAGTTCACCGGGAACCATTCAGATCTACATATATGCAGGATTTATGTGCAAAAGAGATGTGTAATTCTTTCTGAAAAGACCTGGAAAGGGAAAATTTGGGACTGTGGGTTGGAATTAAAAAAAACCCAAACCTGTATGTATTAGGGATCCCAGAACTGGAACAGGAAGGAATATGCTGCATGTTGGTAGGGACAGTCATTGGAAGAGCCAGAGGAGAGGTCCCAGTAAATCATGTGTCAGGACTGAGGGGCACTGTCACGGCTATGGAAAGATGTAGCCCAAGAGACTGTGGGCAAGGTTGGGGGGCATTGGTAGAGCAGGGTGTAATGAAGGCTATCTGCTGCTATATATTGTTTCAGCCCCTGGGCTCCAGTGAAGAATGCAAGGCCCTTATTAGAACACAGTTTGTGGGGTCCTGCTGATGGATGGGGAAGTAGTTAACATCTGTTGCTCTCACTATCATCTGCCTCCATTGACTCAATCCACTTGGGCTCCTGTTGCCAGAGGAAGACAAGTGTGCTTGTATGTAATTTCTGTTAACCAAGTCATTACCAATGGGGAGGCTACTGTTCAGCCAGAGCAGAGTGTTTTCAAACTTTACTGCTTTACTTAAAAGAAAAATAACATTAAATGCAACAGATCTTTAATTCCTAATTCCACTCCTTGATTAAACATTAAAAGATTTGTATTGGTTTGACAGAAGACCAGGCTGCCTATTAACTTGCAATTGTGCTAAATGTATCAACCTAATTTAGTTCTGGCACCCTACCAAGAACACACAGGATTCACTTGGAAGACAACCCTAAAAGTGAGGGTTTTGCCATTAACATTCTGCACGTTACTTCTGCTGTTTTTAATTATGTGATTTGGCCCAGCTCCTTGCTCACACTGGTGCAGGGGAAAGGCAGGCACCCAGGCGCAGGACCAGTGTTTGCTGGGTTCCCATTCCCCACTCTACCCTTCAGCTGTAGTTTTGTGACTCATGAAATAAACCACCACAGGATTCTTTACATGCCACATTGGAGGCCAAGGGTATATCTAGACCAGAGTTGTCCAACCTGCAAGTCGCTGGGGGCCCACACACCCCACAGGCTGCATCAGGGTGAGCCACAGTCCACCACCTGCACACTCCAAAGACATCCCCCCTACCACTACTCTGTGTGCCTGTGACCTAGCACAGTGCTACATTGCATGCCCACCACCCCTATCTCCGCTACACTGCGTACCCACCCAGGCATCACCCTGCTGCAGTGTGCAGGCACAACTCCTCCCAATCTGCCCTAACCTCCAGTGCCTCAGGCTCACTTTGAGCTCCCTGCATACCACACTGCCTCGCCCCCTGGGGCAGGGGCAGGAAGCAGTAGCTGGAGGAGGGAAGGGGAAGAGTGGAGTCTCTCCAGCTGCTGTTACAGCTGGAGCAATGAGGGGAGCAGCAGCCAGGTAAGCCTGTAGGCTGCAGTTTAGCCCCTTTTGGGGCTTCACATGGCCCACAGGCTACCAACTGGATAGCCCTAATCTATATTGATGACTCAAGCTACTCCCAAATCTACTCTCTAACCCAAACTCACTGACCACCCACATTAAAAAAAACCCTCATCTCTCCTCCAGCAACAGTCTAGGCCACACTTGAAAGCTCCTTTAAGCATCATAACACACACCAACAGTCAACCAGCAGCTGGTTTCCTGTCTCTAGTTCTCATCTGTTGAGCCTGCCTTTTGAGTCCTTCTTGGAATCACTCTACCCACCATGTTTCTCTCCTTCTCTCTTTGGTGTTCAAGGCAATGTAGGTGGGAAGGAGAAGCTCAAGTGGCTTGGGAAAGTTAAGAGAAACCCTCAGGGGTGGCCTTGAATAGCATAGAAATACCCTGACATAATAAGTGGAAACTGTCCTCTTACACACAGTGAATTCACTGAGACCACAGCAGATTCACAGCCTGATATCATGTTTGTGCATGCCCTGCTAATGGCAAGGGAATTGTAGGAGCTGGGCTTTCTGCATGTGGCTCAGGCCTGATGTATTTGTCAGGAATAAGAGAACTCAGATATCTACCTTGTCCAACAATGATCTCCTAGGTTGTAAAAGCTGGGTCTGTTGAAGGGCTGTCGCCCATGCTTAGAAGTCTGACTGTTAATGCCCTGTGCCCATATTCAAGCTGAGGGCAATTTATGCACTGGCAGTAAAACATGACAAGCTTCATTGTCCATACCTGTCTTAGGGTTGGCTAAGAATTTTTCACATCATTTTCTTTTAGACATTTAAATAAAAAGTTATTGTGGAAAATGTTTGCTCCCTCAGATTTTTTTTCTATCTTCATCAGAAAACCAACAACCTAAACCCTACATCCTTTTTCACTTTTATATGAAATGTTCTTCATTTTTCAGAAAATTTGGTTGAATTGTTTTAATGTTCAGCTAAGGAATTTCCTGGGCATTGAATTATACCTGATATTGTAGAAGGAAAGGGAAATGATGGCAAGTCTCATGATATCTGTCTGTTTAAATGTTCAGCCTTATGAGCCCATCAGCACTTTCTGCAGTGATCTATGACAAGCCCTGAGGAGAGAGGCACCACGTATTGTGTGCCCAAAGAAAGCAGAGCACACAGGGCTGTAAACCTAATATCTAGCAAAGCATGAGCATGGTTTACAGCAGCCTTTACCCCTTGCCATGAATCCCAGACTATGATATAAATAACTCAGTGATATCAGTCACAATCCAAGGAGCTGATTGAACAATTTAGATGAGGCTTCCTCTTGCTGAAAGAAAAGGATCAGAGTGATGTGAAATGACCCAAAGGAAGCAAAACCCCAGTCTAAACCACATCCCCAGTGGGGACTCTTGGGAGACAGGGGATGATCTCCCTCTCATTTATGTAAATTGGAGAAGGTCCATCAAAGCTGATGTTTTGATTATGCTTTCATTTATACAAATGTGGGCCAAGAGTGACTCCACTGAATGTGGACCAGTTAGAAGAGGTGTAAAACAAATGTGTGGAAATGGAGCAAAGCTATGCCTGCCCATTTGGCAGAGGAACAAGCCATTCTTTAATTAATTATGCTATCCCAATTTCAGTCACTGCTCCTTGCTATTGTCTATGGGAGGCACACCCACAAGCATGAGGTGTCATTGTTAGTCCTCTAACCAGATTGGTAATAAAATTGGTCATGAATTTCCATGCAATTCTGTTGGACAAATTGATTTTTTGCCCCTGACAGGGTTCAAACTTGTGGCAACCCCTCTTTGGAAACACACAGTTCAGACCTAGATCTGATCCTAGAACTAGACCTACATCCTACTCCCTGGTCACATCTACACAAGATGCTGGCTGTGCAGTAGCTCGTTACTATTGTGCAGTAGCATCACATGGCAGGAAGCATAATGTGATGCTACTGCACAGTAGTAATGAGCTATTGTGGAGGCACCTAAAAGCCATTTGATGATGCTACTGCACAGTAACTCTGGTTACTGCTCAGTCATTTAGTGCTTTTTTAATACAAGTACTAAATGATTTAACAGTAATGACTGCACAGTCAGCATCTCATGTAGACACGGCCTTTGTTACCCCAGTGTTAATCCAGAGTAACCCCATATACACTCAGCATTATGGCAGATATAAACAGTTGTTCATCACCACCACCCTTGCACCTTCAAGGAAACAATAAATTCAATCATCAGTAGAATTGTTTTGCTAAGAAATGCAAGCTTCCAGCAATGTGTTAAAGATTAAAGCAAAGCAGATTTGAGGGCAAGTGTGCAGATTTTCCCTTCTTTTCTTTTTTGTTTTAATTTTATAAATCAAGATTCCACCACATCCATCTGGATAAATCTTTTGAGCACTTCCCCTCCCTCTCCCGCCCCAGATATGTACTGTGTAAAACCTTTCACCCCTCTGCCCAAAGGGCCCTGAAGGTGGGACCGTCTGGAGTGAAACTAATGACCTGGAGCCCCTTGAGCTAATACTTATCTCATTTAATCCTGTAGCAGGCTTATCAGCCACTAGCCTACTGTCATGCCATGTGGCTATGGGTCACTTGTATATGTATCCTGTCTTTCTGCATGCTGAACAAAATATTGATTTGATTCACAGAAGATTGTGGTATGAAATGAAAATTGTTCATTTATATATGTAAAGTCTTTGCTGATGTGATATGGTTTGGTATGCAGCTTATTTGTGTGGCTGAGACACAACTATGTAGCTTTGGTTGTGTCCTGAAACTAGGTTTTTTGCCCTGCAGAGGGTACTCCCACTGATAATCTGACAAATAAGTGCATTATCTTCTCCTTTGAGGACTGATGGAATTGTCTTTTTTCAACAATCACCTTATGTCAGTCATGCAACATCCTGGTGCAGTAATCAATGATTAGCCTCAATGCCCAGGTTTCAGTCCCCTCACCTCCCACCAGGATCAATTTCTTTCCTCTGTCACTACATACCAAATCTATCTAGTTAGTTCAGAATTGATTCCTGGCTCATTTCTATATTGTAGTGGGATGCTGGGGTCATGCTTGGCCCTGATCTTAAACCTTGGTCACTCTGCTACACGTCTGATAAAAATTGCATTCTCACTCATGCACATTCTGTTTGCTTGATGGCAACTGCATGCTAAAACAGGTACCTTTCTCTGCCGGAGTGAGTTATTGTGTCTTACAAAGTTCTGTAGCCAAGATTCAAACTAGATCCTTTAGGATTTCTAAGCAGCAGTCATGTAGAGAAATGAAAAATAACTGCTATTTGGTATGACAGTTGTGCATCCCAGTGTGTTTCTTGATGTTGGATTATTTCCTATGGATCTAGGATTGTCAGAGAAAACAATCCAGACAAACAAAACAATGACCTATAAAAGGAACATTCCCTGGAATGCAATAGCAAAGTTTATAGCTGTGAAAAGGGACTTCTCAGGAAGCTCAGGTGATGAGACTTTTTTGCCAGAACCTATAGATTAGAAAAAACACTGACCTACTAAAAGATACGCCCTAGAGAGTAAGGGGAAGTCATCAGCCTTGGAGGCTGACTGAGAGCCAGGGTCTGCAACAAGCAAATGGTAATTTAGCATGTGCCTATGCTAATAGCTAGGGTTGACCTCAAAACTACCATCACACCCATACTAACTGATTATCTACAATATAAATCCCTGTTCCCAACTGCCAGGACTATCTAACCCAATCCAGAGAGCTCTGCTGGACTCTTGGGTAGGAAGCTGACCAGATCCAGCTTGCCTCATTGCTGGCCTGCCCCTGCAGTGCTTTGAACTTAACCAGACTTGTGTGTGTCAAGCACAGTGAGCCCTCCAGCAAAAATATGGACTGGGAGCTTGTGGGGATTGCTGCCTACTGCCCCTAAATAAAAAAAAAAACTCAGAAGAGACATAGCATTTCAGACTGATCCCTATGGGCCTAGTTACATGTTACACTGGGAGCCACACAAATGTGGATGGGTGTCAGTGCTAGCTCTAGCTCTAGTTTGGAGCAGTCACATGTTCAGGCCAGCAGAGCCCTGGAGGACTGAAAGGTAACCATACCCCGACCCCATTCTGGACTCCCCCCTGTGCCCTGCCCCCAGGACCCCACCGGTTTCCTCTCCCCACCATATAATGCCCCCCCTGCCCCTTGGAGCACCCCCCCCACACACATACACACCACCTCCTGTTTTCCGCTGCTCCCAGGGCATTACTTACTTGTGGCTGCCCACATTATCTGTCCAAGGGAAGCTGGCAGGGAAGTATTAACCCTTCCCTGCCTGCTCCCCTGGGACAAACAGTGAAGGCAGACACAAGTAAGCAGGGGGACAGCTGGGGGACAATGAACAGGGATTTGGGGTGCTGGGGAGGGAAAGGGAAGCAGTAAGCCTGATCTGGGGCAGCAGGTAGGGTGTTTACTAGGGGTGTGCAAAATGGACCCTATTCAATTCAGATTTGGATTTGGCCCGAATCAGGGACAGTGATTCAATCCATTGATTCATATCACTGTCCCTGATTCTATTTGGCTGAATCCGAATCTGAGTATTCGATGCTAATTCAGAGAATTAGCGAGTTGGACACAGGCACAACTTTAAGCGTTTTTTCTACACACCTTGAGTTACGAGCGCAGCTTGTGATTGCTGTGGTGTTGGGGCACATGGAGAGTCCCATAGCTACATGGGGTGCTCTCCAGTGTGCTCAGCAGTGAACCTGGAAGTGTACCACAAATACTTCCGGTCCACTTCTGGGTCTGCTGGGAAGTGTGCTGGGCCCCCCGCCCCTGTTGGTGTCAGCAAGCAGTGAACAGGGACTGCCCTCAGCCGCCGGCAGCAGGGTCGGGGGGGGGGGGGGGGGGGGGGGGGGCATGGAAGGCCCCCCCAGCACGCTCCCTGGTGGACCCAGAAGTGCTTCTGGTCCACTTCTGGGTCTGCTGCCGAGTGCACTGGGGAGCCCCCCGTGCTTCCATGGGACGCTGCATCTACCCCAGCCTTGCAGCATTCAGAGCCCCTGCTACCTAGAGGTATGTAGAAAAAACATTTAAAGCTACACCTGAGTCACCGAATATGTCTGAGTCTCTCTGAATCAATTTGGAGGGTTCTGAATTGATTCAGAGAGATTAAGGGGTCCTCTGATTCGATTCAGATTCGGATATTTGGCTACCGAATTGGGCCGAATCAATCAGGGACTGAAGCTTCACACAGCCCTATTGTTTACACTAAAGCGTAGCCTAGAGTGGCTACATCTTAGTGCAACATGAGCTGGGTAGTATGAATCAGAGATAATCCTGCTCTGGAGTGTTGTAACTTTGAGCCGTGTAATGGGCACATCTACACAAGATACTAACTGCGCAGTAGCCTAATAATACAGGTTACCCCTGCTTAGCGCTCTTAATTGGTTCCTGAAAAACCAAGCCTTAAGCGAAACAACTGCTAAGTGAAACTGAAAGCATTTGACGACCCAAGATGGCAACCGCAAGTGTTTTTAATAACCCAAGATGGTGACCATGAGAGTTATAGCAAAACTTGCAGAGCACTAAGTGAAACCAGGTATCAATTTAAAATGAGCATTATAGCAAAGTAGTGCTAAGTGAAACAGTGTTAAGTGGGAGTTGCCTGTACTGTGCAATAGCGAATCACAGCACAAACTGTGCTAATATGCTACTGCACAGTATTATTAGGCTATTGCACTGTAGCACCACTAAAAGAGCATGCACTGGTGCTGCTGAGCAGTAATGCTGTTTACTGTGCATTAATTTAGAAATTGATTATACAAGTACTAAAGTTAATA
Organism: Alligator sinensis; assembly: GCF_000455745.1. Taxonomy (NCBI): domain Eukaryota; kingdom Metazoa; phylum Chordata; order Crocodylia; family Alligatoridae; genus Alligator; species Alligator sinensis. Next base: position 411,657 of record NW_005842981.1, on the reverse strand, counting down.
CACAGTAACTACAGCACATTAATGTAGCTACAGTGAATTAAATTTAGTACTTGTATAACCAAGTACTAATTCATGTTCAGTAACCAGCATTACTGCTCAGTAACACTGGTGCATGCCTTTTTAGTGATGCTACTGTAAAATAGCCAAATAATACTGCACAGTAGCATATTAGCACTGTACACATGCTCACTGAGTGCTTAAAACCAGGTTCAGGTCTTAATGTGCAGACAATCCAGGTGTTAAGAGGTCTAGGAGTCACCCAAAATTACCATGTAAGAAGGCCCTGAGTCTCTGCTTAAGGAGCAGGGAACACATTGTGGCTAGCTTTGGGGCGAGATGGACTTTCAGACATAGATTGGAATAGGAAGTCTACATGGCTTATTTTTACTGGATGGAACCTTGTGACCCCCCAAATTGGTGTGGAGATACTCTTAGTGCTCAAGAAGAACAAAACTAAGCCAAGAAGGAGAACCAGCACTAAGTGAAGTCTATCACAATGCTTGAGGAGAAGGTCAAGAGTGGTCAAGACAGCCTGCATATTGGTCTTTTATTATTTCAGATGTATTTCTCTAAGTGAACTATACCTTTTAGTAAAAGAAATCATGCCCTATGTTGAAGAAATTGCATCTCTATTATTGAATATTGAGACTGTCCAAAGTATGCTGAAGAAAGACTCTTGTAGGTGAGAAACCTAGTGAGCCTGTTAGGAGATATGGTTGGTATATTCATAGATTTCATAGACATTAGGGGCTGGAAGGGACCTCATGAGATCATCGAGCTCAGCTCCCCTGCCATAGGCAGGAAGTCAGCTAGGATCAAGTGACCCCAGCAAGGAAAATAAATAATAATAACCCAAATAAATGGACTGTGAGAATCAGATGTGCTAAACTTCTGCTACACAAGAATTGCTGTTAGACTTGAAACCAAGTGCCTTTTAATGGGGCTGGGGGGCAGGGGCAGAAGCCACGCTGCACTGTGCAGCAAGGCAGGCAGCAGCACTGGGGGGGCCACAGCTCTCAACATTCACCTTACACCCTGGAACCACCTCTCCCACCATAGCCACCCACATAAGAGGAGGCATGGGGCTCCTGGCCTGAGCCAGCCCAGCCTGTGCATATGCGCGGCTGCAGGGACACAGCCGGGCAGCATCTCCCTCCGTGGCTGCCACACTGTGATGGAGAGTGGGGGAGGGGGGAGGTCCTGGGAGGGGAAGGAATGTGGCTGGCGGGAAGTAGGGGTGCATGTGTACATCTGTGTCTGAGCCTGAGCACATGCATGTGCATCTCTGCATGTGCGCTCATCTGTATGCATGTGTGCATGTGTGGGTCTGTGTGTGCACTTCAGGGCATTTGTCTGCATCTGCTTCTGTGCGTGCATGTCTCTGTGTGTGCATGCGTGTGTTAAGGGAATGTAATGGAACACCTAGATATAGAGGCACCACTTGATACTTGTGGAGAGTGAACTTGGGAGAGTGGGAAAGGGCAAACTCCTCAGGGCCATGACATGGGTTGCAAATAATATTTCACTAGAGAAAAACATGTTATAAAACAGGAGAGTCAGGTTCTGTCTACTAGAGGTATAGCTTTACCTCCATTCGTCACATCACTGAGGTGCTATAATAAGTGGACCTAGCTGAGAATATACAAGGTATTACTGAAAGGAATGGGTTGTGTTGACAGTGGATTTACAAATCATTCCTAATACCTTGTACCAGGTGAGCACAACTTTTCTAAATGACCGACCATGACCAGTTTGATAATAGGCAAATATTATTGATATAAAGTGATAGCAAATAATATTAATGCAAACAAAGCAAGCAAAATGACTACACAGCCCTACTCATTTACCAATCCTAGGGTTTCACAAGGGGATAGTATGTATGGCAGGTACACAAACACAACCTTATGGTTCTGGCTTGAACCAGGACATCAGCAGCCGTGGGTCAATGCCCTACCCTGAAGTGTTGCCTGGGGATCCCTCCTTTTGCATTCTCTTTTTCCTAATGACTCTTCATTTCTGGGTACTAGTGATTGGTTTCTCTGTGGTCATCATGCTGTTCACATTCTGCCCTGTCAGCATTATTCCTTGTTTCTTTAAACACATCGTATGCACACATCTTAATTTGGCCATTTGCCGGTGTTTTAATTTGTGCATTCCTGGTCTCCTAATTTGGTCATTTCACCAAAATCATATCCCAGGGACAGTTCACCAAATTACAGCTGTTCACTGTGACCTGATGTTAATTATGCATGTTCCTAGCTTATTATGGAGTCTAAGGGAAAGTGGTTGCTTTGCTGTTGCATGTTTAGAATTTCCCAGAATGTATGTGCCTGCCTGTCTGTTAACTTTGGACCCTTGGATGCTAAAATGCTGAGAATCTGAATCTTTGCCGCAAACAGATTCAGAAAGCAATTAACCCTTGCCATTCCCTTGAACCTTTGTTTTAATACAAGCCCATTTATAAAAGCAACTTTCTAAATATTATTCTCTAGCCATTAGGTTGAACAAAGGGTTTTTAGACATACTATGGGAGTCTATACACATGCTCTGGTGGTGGGGTGGACATGCTTTAATTAGAGAAGCTCTGATAGGTGCTCTAATTAAAGCGCTCACAGCATCACATGTATTCAGTGTTCCACACTGAAAAAATGGCTGTGGGGGTGCTTTAAGTAAAGCTCACTCAACTAGCTTTAGTTAAGGCACCCCCACTGCCATTTTGAAATATGGAGACTCTGAATACACATAATGCAGGGGCTGCTGGAGTGCACTAATTAGCATGCTCCAGCAGACTCACATCAGACTCAATTAATCAAGTCTGTTCTGACGCATGCTAATTAGCATGCTCCTTGCTAATACATTGTCATATGTATAAGTACCCTATAATTCTGCTCCCAGTAACTCAATATAAATTACCAGAAACTCCAGCGTTATTTCATATTTATGTCAGAAGAAATGACCAACCAGATTTTGCTTAATATTTGTTCATGAAAGTGTTTCGCTCAGTATGACCCAGTCCGGTTAAGGCATGAACCCAGGATTTGGTTGTTCATATCCCTGTTCTTAGAGATTCATTGTGCAGTCATAGTATTTCTGCTTCTCAACTCCCGAACTGAAAAACAGGGATAAAGATACAGCCCTACCTCACTGTGGTCCAACGAAGAGAAATGAATTAAAAAATCTGGGGTGTTGGTTCTATCTGTGTTGGTCCAAGGACATAGGCAGACAAGGTTCTTTGAGTAAATCTGATATGTTTTATTAGACCAACTAAAATAGTTGGAAAAATTATTTGCAAGCGTTCAGGTACAAACAGCCTTCTTCAGGAAGAAGAATCATCTGCAGTTGTTTTGTGCTCTTCCTGGATAGGATAGAAGCCAGGAGCCAGTATGCAAGAATGCCCAGTCAGTGAAATGCAAATGTATGGCAGTGAGGGTCAGAGGGACTGAGAGATGGTGGGTGAGAAACAGGGCGGGGTGAAGGGAAATGGTGACCTGGTCATAAAATGTAGGTGGTAAATTGTAGATAGGTTACCTGGAGTATCAGAAGGTAGGCAGGTTATAACGTGCCATAAATCCAATGTTTATATTTAGTCCATGATTTTTTGTATCCAGTAGGTTAATGAAGTGAAATTTGTAGGCTTGTCTGCAAAAGGTATTTTGAAAATTCCCTTTGAGGATTAGAACTGAGAGATTGGAGAGAGTGTGGTTATCTTAAAGATCTGATTGCTATAGCCCAAGTCATAGCAGTCAAGGCTGCTATGTTTGGTGTTGACTGAGCCATAAGCTGAGGTTTAATTAGAATGACTGAAAATGGCTAAATGCTAAAGAATCCCCCCCCAAAATAAAAAAAATAAAAAACCCCAAGAAAATAAACATAATAAAACACCTTGAGCTCAGTACACAACAATAGAAAACAATATAGTTTTGGAATGTGCTTGTTTGAAAATGACCTTGTGTTGTAGACAAAATGTGATAATATTGGGATGTGCTGTATTTAGGTTAAAAAAAAGTACATGTGTAATCAATATTCAGTGATGCGTGTAGTTTTGATATGACTGGGCCATGTTGTAAATAAGATGAAGATGAAATGTATAAATGCATCAGAATTATTATCTGCTATGATTCCCCACTGATCAGCTGTCTGACAATGAAGCAAAGTAACACATTAATGGTTCTTACTTGCATTTCCATTTTACAGACAGGAGGTTATACAGGCTGCAGCATTTGGATCCATGGACTGGGTCCAATGGCCTCAGAAAGCTTTAGTTTCCAAACTCATCCCCTTGGCACAGAATCTCTGGTACTACTACTTGTGTGGAGATCCTTGTAGTCCACCTGCCTTCAATCTGAGGACCAGTGCTGAGCTTCCAAAATTCTCCGGTACCCTCCCCAGAACTATAACATTATAAGGATTCTGGTTTACAGTTGAACACTTCAGGAACATATGATACCCAAAGCCAATGTGAGGGACTTCTAAACAAAATATTCTTCATTTTTTAGACAGCTAAAAAATATACAGATCCATTCAAAAGAAGAACAAAGTGTTTGTTCTTCACTGCCTCAGTTACCTTGCTGCTCCTGAGCATTGTTTAGGATTCAGTCAGTGGCCTACTTGGGCTCCAGGTACTCTTCCCCCAACTTTGCTTTCCCCAGGAAAGTTCCTCTTTAAGTGGAGTAAATGAGGTGCTTTAGGGAAGGCACTGTAGAGCATAACTCTGCCCTAATTATTAAATGAAGGATCTAGTTCCCATTGCTAATTACTGTGATGAAGTGAGAACCAAAAAACATGTGCTCTGTTGAAGCAGAAACCAAAGATATGTGTTCCCAGCAAGTAAACTGTTACATACTACAGCTTCCCACATAACCTTCCTTTGAAGGTGATGATAACTTATCAGCAACACAAATGATTCCCTAAAACATCATTTTCTATTTAATAGGGGTGTGTGAAGCAGGCCCTACTCGATTCAGATTCAGATTCGGCCTGAATCAGGGACAGTGATTTGATTCTTTGATTCATATCACTGTCCCTGATTCAACTTGGCTGAATCGGAATCTGAAGGTTCAATGCTGATTTGGAAAATCAGCAATTTGGCCATAAACACAGCTTTAAATGTTTTTTCTACATACCTCGGGGTACCAGGCATGGCTCATGAATGCGGCAATGCTGGGGCAGACGAAGCATCCCACAGGAGTGCAGGGGGCCCTCCATGTACTCAGCGGTGAAACCGGAAGCGGACCAGAAGTTCTGGTCCACTTCCAAGTCTGCCGGGGAGTGTGCCAGCTCCTCCACCCTGCACCTTCCTGGCTCAGCGATCTGTCACAGGGTGACCCCAGGTGCCCCCCCCTAGACCCAGGAGGCACCGGTCACCAAGCCAGAGGGTATGTGTGTGGGGGGGGGAGGCAGCGTGCTCCCCGACAGACCCAGAAGTGGACTGGAACTGCTTCTGGTCCACTTCCAGGTCTCCTGCCGAGCACGCTGGGGACCCCCTCCATGCTTCTGTGGGATGCTCCATGCACCCCAGCATTGCAGCATTCATGAGCTGCCTGCTACCTAGAGGTATGTAGATAAAACATTTAAACCTGTCTCTATGTCTGAATCCCTGAATCTTTCTGAATCTCTCCAAATGGATTCAGAGGGTTCCAATTTGATTTGGAGAGATTAAAGGGTTTCCTGATTCAGTTTGGATTCGGAGTTTCAGCCACCGAATTGGGCCGAATCTCCACTGAATCGAATCAGGCACTGAATCTTTGAACAGCCCTACTATTTAACTGTCTCACAGAGAAGAAGAAGAAACACATGGAAGCTTTAAAGGTGTAACAACACACTTGCTGGCTTGCAGCCAGTCATGCTGCAAGCTCTTTTCCCAGGTAGTAATTTTTTAAATGGGAAAGTAGCCTTCACTGAGTCATATCAGTTGCATTAGAGATACAACAATGCCTTTGGTATCTCAGTATACAGAGATGATGTTGATGATTCCCATCAAGAGTTAATATACAGGAGGATTCATTTTCTATATGCGCATGAATAAAAGCTCTAAGAGTTTTTTTCTAGATTTTTTTTTTCCCTGGGAAGCCTAGATGAATAGGAAAAGTGAATTGGTTTCAATTTGCAGTAAGAGCAATTTCAGTTGATTTAGACTATGGAACTACACAGGTAATGATCACAGAAAGAGGCTGGAATTAGTCAATAAATAAAGCACCGGGCCTCATTCTGGCTTCTCTTTCCTAGCTTGAAAAGACTGGGTGGGGTGTGGGAGGCGGCTTCATGTAATCAGGTTACCAATCAAAATAGAGATTAAAGAGAAAACCAATTGAAAACTGGAGTTGCAAACATCCTGGCTGCCTCTACATGAGACACTGATTGTGCAGTCATTACTGCACAGTCCTGTAGTACTTGTATAAACAAGTACTAAATGACTGCGCAATAACCTGAGTTATTGTGCAGTAGCGCCAATGAATGCCTTTTTTGTGACGCTCCTGCGCAATAGCCTAATACTACTGTACAGTAGCATTATGACATGGTTTTTGCCATGCAATGCTACTGTGAATTAGTATTGGGCTACTGCACAGTCAGTGTCTATATAGATGCTGCCACTGAGTGGGACCTTCTCTGCTGGAAGTTCCACCAGCACTGAAGGTACATAGAGACCATCATTATAGTACTCTCCATCAACACTGTCCTCACAAGAAAATAACTTGCATAGCTATTGTGGAATATTATTTTTCTCAGTGGCTATTCTGGAATAGATCTATATGTGGAATCTATTTTGAAACAGAAGTGACTATTTCAGAATTGGAATATACTGGAATAACTATCTGTAAAATAGTTTCAACTTTCCTTGTATAGACAAAGCATACCAGCCTATTTTCCACACTCTGGCTCAGAAGAAAGTCTGTTATCCATCATCTCTAACATACAGAGAAACCTAGACCACATTCTGAATCCCAGTTGGCTGGCTGTTCCTTTCCACATTCTCTACTGGGGCTTGTCAGAAAACAGGAAAGGCTTGTTATCTATATCACAAGTATATTGGTGAGGCAGCTGTTGGCAATTCTACTACCCATGTTCCCACTGCTGTGTACTGGGAAATGGAGGATTCCCAGATTTCCTTACATCATGTGTCCATATGTTTTGGTCCAAATGTGATAGAAAACAATCGTATCTACCATTCTGGTTAACTCCACTGCAGTGAAAGGGTCCAGCTGCAAATACTGGGTGCAGATTTCCATTTCTCCTAAGCTATGATCAATTAATTTGGTTTTGAACTTTTGTCCTGTGGATTCAGCTCAGAAGTTCAACAAGCAGCTATGGCTAGATGGGAAAGTGGTGGGCTAGAACTGTGTTCTGCTGGAGACAGCTGAGCTAGGGACAGTTGCATTTGAGTAATCAGACAGCAAAAAGCCCAGAGAAGGGCTGCTTATGACAACTTAGGAGTTAGCCAAGCAGTAGGCAAACAGAGTAGGCTCCAGACAGGGAGAAAGGGATGTAGCTGAGCTGAGCCAAAATGTAGCTGAAGAGGGCAGGCTCATTGAACAGATGGGACATGTCTGAGGATCTGAGGCTGGTCAGGAGCACGTGGCCAGAAGGAATGGAGCCCAGGGAAATGGCAGCTCACCCCTGAGCCAAAGCAAATGGTGGTAGTGCAAGGAGTTTCTGGTTCAGAGCTGAGAGGCAGAGGGAGCTGTGAATAGGCTCAGGAGGACCAAAGTTGGTGAGAGGCTAGCCAAAAAGAATAGGATCCTGGAGACAGGCACTCCATAGCAACTGATGATTGTAGTATTATTGTAGGCTGTTTAAAAAAAAACAAAACAGAGGGCCAACTTGTGGCTACAAAGGGTGATTTGGAGACCACACAGCAGGGTTCCTGGAGCACTCAAGAGTTTCAAGCCCTACAAAGGGGCATAGGGCATGAAGAGGCCAAAGGCCAGGAAGGTCAAGGCTCAAGCAGAGCAAGAAAAGGGGCCCAGAGAAATAAACAGAGCCTCATTAGGACCAGGGGTCTGGCAGGCCAGTGAATTAATCAAAAGACTTGTGATGCATGAGCATGGATATGGGGGAGGCTGGAGGCCACAATTAATACCTCTAAGGTGAATTAGTGCCTGAGGGCATGGATAGAGTCAATAAAGCTATGATCCTGTAGGTACATTTCCTACAGGAAGTGAAGTTTGTTTTCAGAACTGGACCTTGTTTTTTGGATGATACATTTTTTGTTGAAAGGTGCAGGTTAAGCAAAACATTGTGTGATTTATTTTTATTTAAAAGTCTTCAACAAACTGCTTTGTTTCTGGAAAAAAAAAACAGTAGCTGGAAAAGCTGAAACATTTAATTCTGACATTTTCAGAATAAAATGTTTTGTTTAGTTTTGTTTTTACTCAAAATGATATGAATAGAACTAAAACTATGCTTTTCTTGCTTCATTGGTTGAACAAGAAAAAATGTTTAAGGATGAACAAATTGTTTCATTTGACCTGAAGTAGAATACTCCATTGGTGGAGGTCATTTTTGTTTTTAATTAATGCATTATGTCCAAAAGGAAAGATGTAAATCTTGGGTCATAAAACCTGTTAGTGAGATGCAGGCACCAGTGGGGCACAGAAGGGGGTAGCAGATTTTGAGTCTGTTGCCATAATTATGACCGGGGGCCTGGCAAACAGATAAAGGAAGGCGGAGTGGGGATCCAATGGGCACACTTAAGGGCTCTGGGGAATTATGTCCCAAAGTAAAATACAATTTCCATAAAGATATGGCAGGCGAGACAGCAAGAGGGTTCTCTGCAGAGCTGGAGTTGGACAGGTATTTTAGTCACTATGGGCTATCACAGCTTCTCTCCATAGCTAGTCTTGTTGGAAGGTGCCATTGAGCACTGGAGGTACAGGAGTTCAGAGATGGGGGAGAGTCACACAGGGACTCAGAACCAGTCCTCGGGTGCTGCTGCTGCTTCCAGTACAGCATGGTCTGCCCACACTGGCTGTTGTTCTTTCTGACCCCTCAGTCCCCACTGTCATGGTGGTGCTCTACCGTCTGTCTCTGTCTGTGTAGAGCACTCGGATTGGCTGCTAAAACAGCCATTCAGATTTCAAATAAAGCATTATGGACAGACAGACAGACAAAGGCTTTTCTAATATTAGAATTATTCAGCTTTATCAGCTAATCGAGCAAGTCAGAAATAATATAAAATCTCCCAATTAGACAGCTTTGTGAAGGGGACCATAGGAGTGTGAGCACATCTCAGTGACTTGGAGAGAGAGAGAGAGATTTCCAGATATTTGATGCTCCATTCTACTAGACGCCATTCAAAGGTCTCACCCACATTCCTTGCCAGGAAGCTGCAGTTAGCAAAACACGTTCATTAAAATGTTGGGAAATCCAATCATTAAAGTTGAACTTAAAAGAAATTCCAATTTTGGAGAGTCTTGCACTGCACTTTTCAGCACCACTGCACTCCCAGGAGGCAGCTTTAGTTAATTAACTAAATAACAAATTAATCCACTCAACAACGCTGTACAAGCGTACTGTACACACAAAAAATGCTATTGAGATGAATGCTGCAGGCTGGATGTTGATGAGAAGCTATTTACATGAGTTCCATTCATTCCACCATGTAATCTACTCACCATTACAGTTGAAGGCTTCACAATCATAGATGAAGTCCTTGCATTGATGACTACTACTATCCTTATTTACAGATAGAAAAAACTGAAGTA
>NW_005842981.1:366035-401945 GCF_000455745.1 Alligator sinensis | reverse complement strand
AAGTGACTTTTTCATAATGAATTGAGAATAAGTCATGGAGTTTGGCTTTCCAGACCCTTAGTTTAACATTTCCTTGGCAGCTTCTGTGGGATTGGGAGGGGTGTGGGAATGAGGAAACAGGCCCTGAAAAGGCTGCTGGAACATTTGAGAATCACCTCAGGACACATCTGTCTTTGGGTGCTAATTGGACCTATTGGAAATCAATATTTAATACAATTCATTTAAAATTCACAGACACTGGTGCATTGAAAGAGGAATAGATTAACATTCACTATATGCCAAAATCATTATTCTCCCAGATCCTTTACCTCTGCAGCCTCTGGAGATGGCAGTTAGTTATGCTGAGTGGGTGAGGGGGGTTGGTGACTGAATTTGTTGTTATTTAGAAAGATTCATTCGTTTTCTTCTCATACCTTATTCTGGCTCAGCCAGAGGCTTCCAGAAGATATTAAAATAGTTTTCAAGCCCAGAAACAAGCTGGATTTTAGTTATTCCAGTTTCAGTGTGTTAGGATTTCGAGTTGTGTTAAGTACCCATATCTACTTTAAATCTAAATTATGGTAATGACCTGGTGAAGCACCAAAGGTATGTGTACACAGCAGATACCACATCTGACTTACATGTTAGAAAGAATACAGGCAGTCAAGACTCCTGAGAAGACTCCAGCCAAGAACCCTTCGAAAAGTCCAACCAAGAGCCTTTCAAAAAGTCCAGCCAAGTCACCTCAAAGAAATCCTTCCAAATCAATATGATTGCTATTTACAATATAAATGCATAAATGTAGCTATATTACTCATCTATAATTGTTTGAATAAAAAATTCTGGGTTATCTTTGGTGAAAACAGGGTAGTGAGCCTTGGTTCAGGAACCAATCCCGCATTTATAACATTGTTTCCTATGGGAAAATCGGTTCCGAGTTACAACATTTAGACTTAAGATGCTGTTTTCAGGAACAAATTGTGTTGTAAGTCCGAGGACTGCCTGTATAATGCTTTAGCATGGTGCTGCTGCACCCTGGCTAATTAGCTCTACTAGCATGGCTAGGCTGCTTTTGGTGCCCAAGTAAGCTTGTTCAGAACTAGCTTGAATACCTCTGTACAGCATTGCACTGTGCCCTATAAACATACAGACAGTCTATGGTACATTTCCTACAGGAAGTGAAGTTTGTTTTCAGATCTGGACACTGTTTTGTGGAGGATACATTTTTTGTTGAAAGGGGCAGCTTAGGCAAAACAGTGCATGATTTATTTTTATTTAAAAGTCTTCAGCAAAGTGCTTCATTTGTGGGGGAAAAACAGTAGCTGGAAAAGCTGGAACATTTAATTCTGACATTTTCAGAACAAAATGTTTTGTTTGTTTGTTTTTACTCAAAATGACATGAATAGAATTAAAACTATGCTTTTATTGCTTCATTGGTTGAACAAGAAAAATATTTTTTAAAGTGTTGAGGGAACAAAAAAAAAGTGTTTAAGGATGAACAAACTGTTTCATTTGACCTGAAGTAGAATATTCCGGGGGGGGGGGGGGGGGGGGGGGGTTGTTTTTAATTAATTCATTATCCCCAAAAGGAAAGATGTACATCTTTGGTCACAAAATCCTCTGACATCTGGGTCCCTAAATCTATCCCATCTCCCCTCTACATTGGAAAAGTTGTAGCACCCATTGGAAGTCAGCAGATACACTCCAAAATACTTGAATAGCATTCTAAGCTCAGCACTGCCCAAACTGGCCTACTACAACCTCTCTCAAAACCTTATTATAGCAGCAGGGGGGCACATCCCAAAGGCACGCAGTAGGCTTTCTACAACCATATGGACCTATGACATTAAGGTGGTGTGAACCCCTTATTTCTACAGGGCAGTGATTATTTCTATGTCTCATTTCCTCCTTATGATATCATTGCATCTCACCAGGGTTTGATATATGACCTCTGTTTTGCTGTAGTGACAGCTGGCAGGTGGCTGCCTATCACGCTGACCAATGTTGCTTCATTGGGTACATCTTTCCTGGCTCTAGTGTTGTTTTTGATGATTCTGCTGAAAAATAAGTTCTATCCATTTGCTCTGTCTGCATACCCTAGACCCATGTACATCCTTCCCCTCCTCAATTCATGAAAATGCTTCAGATGTTGTTGGGAATTGACTCCCTTGACCTTAGGAGCTATCATTTCCCCTCCACCTCTTTTTCAGTTTTTCTTTTTGTTCCTCCTGACTAGATCTGGCCCTATTATTATTCATTGCAGATAAATTATCTGAATAATTTGGGCACGTTTGAATTCACTTGAATTAATTATTTGTGAATATGACATTTTCAGTTTTTAGCCAACTCTATAAAAAGTCAAATAATAGGCATTATTTAGCTCATTCAAAGCATTTGCACATCACTCTTCAAATAGTTTAGTCACAGTTATATACTTTGGCCATTATTTAAACCACACTGTCCCAGACAATGGAAAGAAACTTTCCTAACTGTAGATTTACTGCTGCTATTAGCACACTGACTTGACAGGGGGGTTGTGGATAGACCACTCTTTGATCTTTGAAGTGCGACAGGCTGATGTACATAGTGTTTCTAGAAACCAACTAACACAATCAAATAGCAGAAGAGTAAACTAAGAGTCTTAAAACAATGAATTTTAGGAGGTTTATGAAACTTTCCTCAGCTAGGTTTCTTTGAGGGAGCCATCAATCGGTGACCTTGTGCAGAAAAAATTGAATCTATTTTTTTTTCTTTTTTCCCCCTGCCTATGTTCCGCCTCCTACCTCAGAGGGTCTGTCTTGTGGAGTTACCTTCTTCACTAACATTTTCCATATTCTTACAGGAATTGATCCTGTATACCAATTTGTCCTAGAACCTTTACTGGCATAGTCAGAATAATACATTGCTGAAAGGAACAACAGTTTGTGATTGTATGGCATAAATGCAGGATGCCTTAGAAAAATTCTGTCTCTGATCACAGTTAACTCTGCCCTGCAAACATTATGTCTAGAATCCCAGATTACGGGACCTCCTTCTCTTGGGGAATGACTGGTTCTTACCTGTGGTACAGGCTCAGAGATGCATGACCTCTGTCTCCCTGCCTTTGATTCAAACTCAGTGGGTGTGTCTATATGAGCAATTAATGGTATATGAGTTTACTGCAAAGTAATTTACTGTGCAGTAAACCAGCCCTGGGCACATGTGTGCACGTGCAGCCACTTGGAAGCAGATTTGCTTCTTATGGCACTAGCTTGCTTTAGGCTTCCTCTAGCCCTGCTTTGCACACCCCCACCCCCTGCCCCCCTGCATCACTTAGGGGGAGTTGGAGGCTCTGGCCACTGCTGCTGGGCACTCTTTAGAAGGCAGCCCTGTGAGGAGCTCTCTGGCCACCTATGTATCTGGCCAGAAGCAGTCTGCAGTGTGCTGGCACAGCCCTCTCTGACACTGTAGCTATAGCCTGAGCCTACTGCGTGATGGATGCTCCACCCCAAGGCCCCAGCAGCAAGGACCCATGCCTTAGGCTCCTGCTTTCCACCCTGCTCATTTTGCTTTACCACCGTGGTGACCACCACCTGTCCCCAGGCAGTCTCAGCACTGTCTTCCCTGCCTTGCCATGCAGACGTACAGCCAGGCTCACCACCATGTGGGATCCCCTGCCTCCATGCTGACAACAACCGGCCCCTGGTCCATCACCCAGACCCCAGCAGGGACACCAATGACATGCACATGGATGCCGCCACTGGTGCTATCATTGAGCTCCTGGGGCTTCAGCCCCACCATCTGTGGGCCATCCCAGCCAGCCAGGACTGGTGGCCACACATCATCCAGTGTACCTGGGATGACTAGCATGGCTGGACACATTTTGGATGACCCAACTATCTTCCAGGAGCTCCTCAACCAGCTTCACCCACACCTGAAGCAGCAAGCCACCATCATGCACCAGCCCCTCCTCTCCACATGGAGACCTGGTTGGCCATTGCTGTGCTCAAGCTGGCCACACCTGCCAGCCTGTGCTAAGTCAATGACCGCATTGGAATGGGCAAGATGACTACCTGGAGGTCTGCATTGCCCTCCAAGACATGCTGGGTCATGCTGTGCTCCAGGGCTATGACCCCCCCGGAGGTGGTGGTGGGATTCCATGGCTTGGATTTCCCTCAATGCATTGGAGCTCTGGATGGGACCTGCATCCCCATCACCCTGTGCTGACTCAATGACTGCCCATACTACCCAAGATAGTGGGACTTTCATGCTGTTGTGCTGCAGGCTGTCATCGGCCACTGGAGAACCTTCACCAACATGAGTGCTGGCTGGGCTGGAAGCCAGGTGGCAGGGGCTGGGGGCCAGGGGCCAGAGACTGGAGCCAGGGGTTGGGGGCTGGAGGCTGGAGGCTGGGGCTGGAGGCCAGGAGCCGGGGGCTGGGGGCTGGAGCCAGAGCCTGGTGCAGGCTCCAGTGGCTCCAGGGAAGTGCTCCGCTCCCCCGCATCAGGACTGGGGAGTGGAGCTCTTCACCAGAACCAGCAGAGACCATGCTAGCCACCTGCCCCACCCCCCCGCCCCGCCCCCCCCCGGGGGGCCCAGCCGCTGCCTGCCCCGAGTGAGGCTCCGCCAGCTCTGGGACACTGCTCCACTCCCTGGCCCTGATGCCACATGCCTCCTTGCTCCCTGAGGTGATGCGGGGGAGCGGAGCAGTGTCCCGGAGCTGGTGAAGCCTCACTGGGGCAGGCAGTGACTCCTCCCAGAGATGAGGCAAGGCAGGGATGGAAGCTGGGGCGGGTGGCTGGTGCCGGCTCCGCCAGCTCCGGGGAAGTGCTCCACTCCCCAGCCCTGATGCAGGGGAACAGAGCACTTCTCTGGAACCGGCAGAGCCCATGCCAGGCTCCCACCCCAGCCTCTCTTGGTGTATGGACTTGAAAAGGCTGTGCACGGCCACACTTTTAGTTGTGCACGGCTGCGTACACACGCACCTTAGAGGGAACCTTGGCCATGATGCCCATATCTGCTGCAACTTCACCCTGCCAGCCCTGGTCGAGAGTGGGTGTTTCATGCCAGTGGTACTGGACTTCCAGTTGGGTGAGGTGGCAGTCCTGCCCCTCCTCATCAGGAACCCTGCCTACCTGCTTCTCCCCTGGCTCATGCTAATCAGCTGGACCCCGTCAAGCACATTTCAACTGGTGCCTGGACTGGATCCATGCACTAGTGGAGTGTGGCTTTGGCCACCTGAATATACGCTGGTGCACATTCATCATCTGTCTTTAGGACATGAGGGCCAACATCCCCTGGGCCATCATTGCAGCCTGTGTGCTGCATAACATCTTTGAGGCCTGGGGGAAGTTCTTCCATGAGGCTTGGGTGGAGGAGGCACAGTAGGCTGAGGACACCCAGGAGTGCCAGCTGTGGTAGCAATGACAGTGATGTCCCCAGCCCACCATTGCGCTGGGTGAGCTAGCCACCCGGGAGTGGTGGCCAGGGCACCGGCAGTGAGAGGAGCTAGTTGGCCACTTAATTTTGAACTCCTTGCTGTCAGTCACCTGGCCATGAATCCCAGCCCCACCGTGCACCCCGAGCACCAAGTTAACCATGGACAGTTTTCTGGAAAGCATATTATTCCCCTCCACAAACACAGACCCCCTCCCTCCCAAATGACAGCCATCCTCCCCCCTCCCTCCTGAGCCACAGATCCCCACCACCAAGCACCCCACCTACCACCAATAAATCACCCTCTTCCACATTAAGATTATGTACAGTATGCTCTGTGTGCCCTCCCAGAATGGGGGACAATGGGATGGAGACACCTACAGGGTAGAGGCTGGGAACAGGCATCCAGCACCCTGGCCTCTGGCTGCACCACTTCGGATGCACACACCATGGTGAGGCCAATGGAAGGGGGCATGCCTGTGGGTGAGGACAGCTTCTGCTCTACCAGCATGGGTGGCTCCCACTCCTGCAGCCTTGAGCCAGGACCAGCAGGGCCCATGCACAGGCTGGCCCCACCATGGGCAGCTCTTGCTCTGGGGCCACATGGAGCCAGGGCAAGTGGTGGTGGGGCAGGTGCAGACAGGGTGGACAGCCTTTGGGGATCCAGGGCACATTCCAGGGCAGGGGCCTCTGGTTGCTGGAGACACTGCTGCACCTCAGCCCAAGACCACAGGGAGGTCTGCAGCTGCGGGGCATGTGGCTGCCAGGGGGCAAGTGGGGCTAGGGTCAAGGGCAGCACCACAGGTGGGACAAAGGTGACCACTAGAGTCTGGATAGTGTCTAGCACCCAGCAGTCCTCCTCTGTGGCCTCCACTGCCCTGGCCATCATGGTATCCTACCATTCCTGGGCCTCCAGCATCCTCTTGAGGGCGATGTGCCTCTCCTCAAGGGCCAGAACCCTCTCCTGGAATGTCTGGTCCTCCCAAGCCCTCTCCCAGGTCCTCTCCAGCTTGTGCATGATGGCCACCATATGCCAAGCCTGCGAGTCTCCTGGCCACGCCTCTGCCATGGTGACCAGGCAGTACAGCAGCTGGGTTCACTCCTGAGTCTCTCGCTGCTGGAGCTGGTGTATATGGAGGGCCTCTGCTGAGGCTGGTGGTAATTTTGAAGGCACATCCCCACATGCTTCTGATATAACATGCATGCACTTTACTAGGGGACTGAGTGCTGCCTGGCCTCAGATCGGAGGTCATGAGCACACAGGTGCCCATGGACCATGGTAACTCACCTGAACAGACCCTGGCACGGGTAGCCACCAGCCAAGCCCTCAAACCCCGCTCACTCTGCAGGGGAAGGTGGGGTGTTGGATGTTTGCCCCAGGGAGCCTGTCTTCCCTGCCCCCTTCCCAGGCCAGGACAGACCTGGCTCCTGGCAGCACCTGCCATGGGTGTTCCAGACTCAATCCCCTGCTTCCCCTTCTACAGGCCAGACAGTTGCCTCCATTTTTGCCAGGCCCATGGTGCCCAGGCTCAGGGAGGCAAAGGGCTCCTGGCCAACTGGGATGCAAAGTTTGTAGCACATCTGCCCTCCCCACAGGAGGCTTCTCCAGAGAGGTAACCCAAAACAGTGTTGTTGTCGTTGCACCCCCCCTCCCCACCCCACCTTCCTGCACATGCCTGTTCCCTGAACATACCACTGGTGAGTGTCCTGGGTATGCTTCTATGAGATGTTTGTGTACACCAAGGGGTACCTGACCCACTGCACCCTGCTACTGCTGATTGCCATGGTGCCCCGGGTGCGCATGAGAACCTGGCATGGGACGCTGAGTTTGAGGGTGCAGTGGGCAAGCCCACACTTCCCAGCAACATTCGCTGCCACCTGGAGGGGTACCTGTACCTACATTACATGTCTCTAACCCCCACAGCTGAAGGTGACATTACCACAAGCATTGACACATTTCTCCACATGTGAGAGTTCCGTGTCTGCCTAGCTGAGGTGGCACTGGTTGTTCAGTAAAGTTTTGCACTGCCTCCCACCTCCCTGTGTGCTATAGGGGGAAACTCGGGGGACCATGGAGAGTTGAGCCTGGCCAGGCAGGGTGGGGAGGGCAGGGGCAGGAAGGGGAGAGAAGGTATCTCCTCCCAATGCAGGATTTACTGGGTGGGTGTGGCAGGTGTGCCCAGCAGCCCAAGTCTGTTCCCACTGGCAGTGACCAAGTGAGGCTCCTGCCATGATCCTGAGGGGCAGGGGCATAGCCCCTGGCAGGCCAGGCAGGGGCCCCTCCATGGAGGAGCTGGAGCTCATCAGGGAACGTGGTGCCCTCTCCAGGCTAGTCCCCATGGTCAGGGCTGTGCACCTGGAGCTAGCGAGATAGGCACTGGCCTTGGCTGCTGGAGCTGCTAGATGATGTCAGGGGTAGAGACCACAGCGACACATGCTTCTGGTGTCCCAAGAAGCCCTCCCCCACTGATAACTCATCACTTCTTCCAGGCTGTGGCTGAGGCTCCAGCAGGCTGCCCATGCTGGAGGACATGGCACAGATCTGCCCAGAGTTCCAGGACATGAAGATGTGGTCCAGCCGATGCATAAAGGCAGCCCCCATTTGGTGGTTGTGGTTGATGACATGGATGCACTGGCCCCAGAGGGCCTTGACCTTCATCTGGCACCACCACACTGTCTGGTCATGCCCGTGTTCCTACATGGAGCCCACCATAGCCTCACAGATGTGAATGTTAGAGCGGCCACCCCAGGCCAACTGGCTCTGGACCTCTGCATTGCCCCACAGTTCCATGAGGTCTACAGTCTCATCCTGGGACCAGGCAGGTCCCCAGAATGGTATGTGGCATTGGGGATAATGCCAGTGTGGCTCCCTTGATGGCTGTCTGGGGCTGCAGTTGAGAGTCGGGGCTGGGGCAGGTGCCTGCAGTGCCCAGTGCAGGGACACAGCATGGGGCAGGCAGGCAGGCAGTAGGTGGGGGCTGGGGGCCAGTGCTGGGGTCTGTGCAGGCTGCTGCAGCAGACATGGGGACACTGCTGCAGAACCCAGTGGCCAGAGACAGACAGCAAGTGACACAGGCCCCTGCAGCCACTGTGTAGTTTTAAAGGCCAAGCTGGGACAGGCAAAAAGCTGCTGTGGCCCTGGGGCTGTAGAAGCTCTGAGCTCTGTGGCCCTGGGCCTAGACTGGGAGCAAATTTTCTCCTGGTCACTGACTACATGTGCACTACTGCGCAGTAACTACTGCATGATTAATTTGCCACCTGCATTTGCAGGTAGCAAACTAACCATATAGTTGACTAATTTATTGCTCAATAAGTTCCTTGCATGTGTAGACAGTGATGCTTTACCGCACAGTTTTTCTACTGCATGGTAAAGCATATCAGGTAGATGTGCCCAGTTTGAACTTAATGTAAGTGTAACAGCAAACACGTCCTTTCCTGAAGACTTCCTGGCCCCTTCCTAAAGTGCATAGTCATCCCCTGTAGGAAGTTATTAGAGCACCGAGGAGGGATATAAAGATTGAGTTGTCCTGTGTACACATCTGCAACCAATCAAGGCTTCAAAGACAGGCTCAGCTTTCACAGTATTGCTGTTGTGTACAGAATAGAAATCCAACAGGAACTACCCCCAGGACCATCCTGTCCAGGTTTCTCCTAGCCTGGATTTCTTGGGGCATTTTTACACATGCATGTGCCGCAGCGCAGCATGCTTTTCAACATTGAAGGTGGTTTAGTTCAAAAGTGCACCGCCACCATTTTCTCTATACTGACACACATTTTGCCGCTTATACAACTGCACGTGATGCAGCGCCATGCACGTCAGCTCATGTGCAGAGCAGACTCGATTAATCAAGTCTGCTCTGACATACTGGATCTCTGGTGTGTCACAGCATGAAAAAGTATGTGTATAAATGCCGTTAGGTCTCATCTCGGCCAGGCAGGAAGTAATATTTTATTATGTTCCTGTTAAGATGCTTTTGGGTAAAGGAACAGGCAGGTACCTCTTTAAATAGTTTTTGAGCAGTGGCACTTACTGAGTTGTGAGCTTTACAGTCATCCCAAGCAGCTCTGTGCTATTGTAACCCAGTCTGGAAGATAAGTAGCTTGTGAACGCATGCCATTGTGACCATAGGGCTTCAGCATGTTTAGAATAAAAGCTAAAATACACATCCAAGTCTTCATGTGGAGCAATACTATGTGTTGAACTTATGACTCACCCATCTTTACTGGGATTCCAAAAGGTGATAAAAATATACCTACTTGATTTAGTATACCTACAGTGTATCTTAGACGCTATTTATTTATTTTACTTCCAGACAATTAAAAATAAAGTGGGGGTGGTGGGGGGAAAGCTGCTTATAGAGTACAGGGTATTGATTACAACTTAACTGATAACAAATTAACTCAAGATGGTTAATAACACATGCATAAAGATAAGTCAGGGTACTTTCCCTGACTCTTGATCAAAGCAGCAAATATTTGCAGCTCAGACTATGGTAGAAGGGAATATATTTGTAGTTGGAGAGAGTGAAGTGTATATTGAGTGTGTGTGGAGTGACTAGACTTGTCAATTAATTGGAATCAAATAACTGTGTAAAAAGGACAGTGGCTGGCAATGTGTCTTTGCTCTAGCTGACCCAAGATTCAAGGCTGCTAAGTGGCACAAGGCCTTGATTAAACACTCATTACCTGCTTGTAATTCAGGACATTTGATAGCTGGTGCAATGGTCAGTTCCCAGACCACATTGTAAAATTAAGCCTTTACCACATAAGTGGAAGCTCAGAGAAGAGAGATACAAGCCCAACATCAATTCCTCAACTTGCTGGAAATTCAGGATTAGTGAAATTAATACAGTGGTGACAGAGGCTGAGTAGAAAAGATAAGAGAGAGGGTGACAAATTAAATCATGGTGACAGCATCACAGAACTGGCTGGAGTTCTGCTTCTTAGAAGTAGAAGGGAAGGATCTATGCCCTATATAATTCACACAACAAAAATAAGCCTGGTGTGGAGCCTGAGACCAAGAGATTCAGCATGGCATGTAAAAGTCTCCCTTCTGAAACGTCTACTGTAAATCCAAGCTCAAATAACAGTGCCCAAAAG
This sequence comes from Alligator sinensis, assembly GCF_000455745.1. Classification (NCBI taxonomy): domain Eukaryota; kingdom Metazoa; phylum Chordata; order Crocodylia; family Alligatoridae; genus Alligator; species Alligator sinensis. The sequence goes on along the minus strand of NW_005842981.1, from coordinate 391,451 downwards.
ATAACATAACTTATGGATGTGTCATGGCTCATTGGTGGTCTCAGTGTAGGTCTGCATCACAGCTGAGCCATTTTCCATAGCTCAACATTTTCATTATGGAAGATATCTTTCCTGATCATGAAAGAAAAGGTTAACTGTGCTTGGACAAGCCCATGGACAGCTTTTAAGATCAGTGCAGAGGCCATAAACTGCACTCTGAGGTTCCTTTGCTCTCTACTACATACAAACTGCAGTCATTCATGGATGACAATGGCAACTGCAAGAAGATGGTTGTGGTACTCTGGCATCTGCCTACCCAAGTTCATCAGAAGTTAGAGCAGCAGGGAACTAGTCAAACATCCATCAGTGACATCAACTATAAGGCAATTTATATCATGGTGGAGCTCAGCTCATTACTACTGAGCAGCAGCTTGTTGCTACAAGTGTGCTTTAATGCACAGTAGCCTATTTTACTGTCCATTAAAGCATCACATAAAACCATGCTATTTCACTAATGCTCAGTAAAATAGTCTACTGTGCATTAAGCATCACTTAAAAACCATGTACAATCATTACTGCTCATTAAGGCAGCCTAATGTGCATTTGTTTAGTACCTCACATTAGAGGTATTAAATTTAATGCACATTAGGAAGTGTGCCTTAATGCACTTGTAGATAAGTCCACTGGTCAGTAACACATACGTAGAACCTGACTGGGAGCAAATTTGCTCCTGTTCAGCCTAGCCAGCAAGGGGCCACAGGGGACAGGGAGCTCTCTGTCCCTGGTCCTGGCAATGCTCAGCTCCCTGACTCTCCCCAGAGCTGGGAAGCTCTCTGCCCCCTGTACCAACTCCCAGCATGGAGCCGGCTGCTCCAGGGAGCAGGCAGGGGCTGGGAATTCAGCTCTCTCCTATCCCCCAGAGCAGCTAGCTCCATGTAGCATGGAGTTACTCTGGAGGACAGGAGAGGGCTGGATTCCCAGACACTCTTGCTCCCCAAGCAGTAGACTCCATGCCAAGGAAGAAAGCTGCTGGTGAACACCACCCCTGCCCTCACCCCACCTGGCAGGAGGCTCACCTGCAGCTGCCCCACACCCTGGACAGCTCCCAGAAACCCTCTGCCAGGCAGGGGGCTTGCTGGCAGCTGTGTGTCCAAATGACAACAGGGCCAGGAGAGCTCTGCCCACTATAGGGGCAGCTCTCTCCCAGGCATGTGCACATCAGGTCCCTTCCCAATGTCCACAGGGCCAGGAGACAGCTTCCACTGCAGCCAACAGATCCTGGAGCTCCCCTTTGCTGCTGCAGGGTGACAGAGCAAGGTGGGAGTGGCCCTGTACTGGGCTGCTCCCATTGGAAGCAAATATACTCCCAAGAGAGAGCACATGTAGATGTGCTCCTGGGTAGGCATACTGTGCAGTATTTTTACTGTGCAATAAGCCTACTGTGATTTAATAGTACATGTAGACACAACCATAGTGAGCTGTAGTTAAGTCTGAAGGCACATGGGTTATGTGACCTACTTCTTAATCCCAGAAGTGGAACCAGCTCCCATCTCTGTTCTGTACTCAGTGGACATGTCTCCATGAGAAGCAAATTGTGCAGTAGACTAATTCTATTGTGCATTAGCATCATAGGCAAAAACCATGCTAATCCACTGATGAGCAGTATAATTCGTCTACTGTGCATTAGCATTACAAAAAGTGTGTCAGTGCTACTGTGCAATAGTACTGATTTAGGTGCATTAAGTTAGTACCTACTATTACTAAATTTAAAGTGATGTTTAATGCACATTTGTTTATTTTAACATGCATTAACTAAAGAGCACTTTTTTTTTAGTGTTGCTTTCATGTGCTCGAGTCAACTTAGTGGCCAGCTAAGTTGATCATGAGTGGGGGCCGGGCTTCTGTCGGTCCATCCCTTCAGGCGAACCAAAGCCCCAGAATGTTTATCATCAGCAAATTGGACGAGGGGGTGAAAAGCACCTTGTTTAAATTTGTGGATGACACTAAGATGTGGGGAGAGGTGGGCACGCTAGAAGGGAGGGACAGGATACAACTAGGTCTGGACAGTTTACAGGGGTGGGCGGATGACAATAGGATGGGATTCAATACTGACAAGTGCAAGGTACTGGACCTAGGGAGAAAGAACCAGGAGCATACCTATAGGCTGGGGAACTCCCTTCTTGTCAGAACAGAGGCAGAAAAAGATCTTGGAGTCATTATTGATTCCAAGATGAACATGGGCCGCCAATGTGAAGACATGGTCAGTAAGGCTAACTGCACCTTGTCGTGCATCCACAGATGCATCACAAGCAGGTCCAAGGAAGTGATCCTCCCCCTCTATGTGACATTGGTCAGGCCACAGTTGGAGTACTGTGTCCAATTCTGGGCACCACACTTCAGGAGGGATGTGGACAGCACTGAGAGGGTCCAGAGGAGGGCCACTCACATGGTCAGGAGGCAGCAGGGCAGGCCCTATGAGGAGAGGCTATGGGACCTGAACCTGTTCAGCTTCCACAACAGAAGGCTGAGAGGGGATCTGGTGGCCACCTATAAACTTACCAGGGGGGACCAGCGGGGAACGGGAGAGTCCCTGTTCCCACAAGCACTACCAGGAGTAACTAGGAATAACAACCACAAGTTGACTGAGAGTAGGTTCAGGCTAGACATCAGGAAGCACTACTTCACAGTCAGGGCAGCTAGGATCTGGAACCAACTTTCAAGGGAAGTGGTGCTCGCTCCTACCCTGGGGGTCTTCAAAAGGAGGCTAGATGAACACCTAGCAGGGGTCATTTGATCCCATCATTCTTTCCTGCCCGTGGCAGGGAGTCAGACTTGATGATCTGCTCAGGTCCCTTCCAACCCTACCAACTATGAAACTGTAAATCTATAATGTTATGCAGAACAAGACCCAAAATCGACATGTCTTGCCCCATCTTTTATAATCTTGTCAATTCATCCAGTCCTCTGGGCTTTTGCTATGTTATCACTGTAATCCTCCTGGAAGTTGGATTTATGTTGTTCTTTCCATGTTCTGGGGTGGATTCTTCTTGTTTTGGTTTTCTGTCTGCAGTCTTCAGGCAGTTGCCAACTGGTGTTTTCCTTTTCCACAAAAACTCTAACCCATGCAATGCACAAAAGGGGTGAAAGGTTGAGAAGTGCTTATGTTAAGCTACAGAGCAATACAAAATGGAGTTTCTTAAGACAGTGCAAAACTCAAGAAAAATACACCAAGGTAATATATAAGATTAAGGAAATAGGCAAAAGTCTATCTCCATGTTATTTACCTAACCTAAAGCTGGTATTTATGTCATTTGCATAACAATATTCAGCCCATGTCTTGGACACACTAACTGCCTTGTACCACATTCTTCATTGGTGGTAGGACATCTGGAAACCTAAAACAATGAGGACACTCCTAGCTTGTAGTGTCAAGAAGGACTGAGCACGTGCTGCCTCCCTGCTCTAAACCAAGAAATATGCCTTTGAGAGTGCTTTAGGGTCATCCCAAGTAGCCATTATCAAGCATGATTGACACTGAGCCCCTAAGATTGGCCATGGTAGGATGTCCTAAGGCATCTTCTAGTCCATTTCCAGGTTTGGAGTATGTGTGGAGTGGGCTATCCTGACTCAGGTAGGCTGCTGCTGTAGTGTAACCAATCCCTTGTATTTGCCTGTGTTCATAGGCAACAGGTATGATAAAATGCTTCCCAGAGCCTCTTCACAGTGAACAGCTAGTTGAACTATAACGTACCTTCATACCCTTCAGGATGTGCACTGGTTCCAGGGAAAGCCATCAAAGCAAGTCACTCACTCCAAAAGGACAGGTACATCCCAGCCTCAAAAAGTTAAGAAAAAGGGCAATCCATGCAATAGGCACCTGCTGGAAATGTGGCCTAACTCCCAATTGAAGCCTAAGCATTAGATCAAGGAGTATGACCAGCTACCTCTGTGGAACCAGTGAGCACCTGCAATACTTCTGTGAGCATCACAAAGTCAAGGAAATCTAGGTATAATTCAGAGTACTCTTCCTGGCCCCTAACAGCCAACTACCCCACAACAGAGGACAGTGTGCTACCAGACAAGAATCACTCTTGGTTCTGAGCCACTTTACCCAGCATTTTTTTAATTCGGAGAACAGTTCACATGTCTCTGATAGACTATGTCTAAATTGTTACCTAGATCAACAGACAACAATTATCTTTATCTTTAATCCAATTGTTAGGCTGTCTAAAAGTCATCTTCTAGTACATCTTTTCACTTTGGCTCCTGGGTTTTTGGAACTGTATGTGCACTCAGGGCATGGGAGGTGTGGGGCCGAGACATTTCTGACATACAGTCATTGGCCAGAATCCTATTTCACTTTATGGGTCCAAATGGCACTTACCCAAACATAATGTCACATATGTCACATACTTAGTCACTGCATAGCTTGCTGCACATGCACAGTAGTTATGTAGACACTTGTGCCTCCATATTGCATGGATGTAGGATTGCAAATTGTACATAAGTGGCAAAAAAGGTAGTTAGGCAATTAGGTAAGTGCCATGTGGGCACATAAAGTGAATTAGGATTCTGCACATTGTATCTGAACTTAAACTTGTCAAGGGGTGGCAAACTAAAATCAGGTGTAATAGGCTAAGTTTTTCCTAGATAGATAAACCAGAGAACTTTGGAGTTATAGCAAGAATAAAGGCAGCTGAAAGAAGTTAACAAGATTTTGATTTTTTAATCCAATGTCCACTTTGCACATAAAGAACCTTCTTCCTCACTTCTATATATTATATAATGGGACAGCATGTCTGTGGAATATTATGTAAGTGTATGTTTATCGATTTGTATGAATGAGATTGTGCTTGTATATGAGATGTACGAAAGAGGGGGTGTTTAACTAAGCATATCTACCTCACACAGGGGAGATCCAGGATTTCACAAACTGGGGTGTGGGAGCATCACCCTACACTGGAGAGTTGGCTGCACCCCACTACTCTGAGCCTCCTCCCCCACCACTGGCACAGGCACCATAGGAGCCTCCAGGGAATTTTTAAAGTCACTAGAGCAGGAAAAGCCACTTTCCTCGCTTCCCCTTAGTACTCAGAGGCAGGTCCCCTCCCCTCTCCTTCCCTTTTCCTAACACCATGCCACTTGTCACTGCTGCTTTCCTTGATGTCCTGCGGGAAGGGAAAAGCTCCGAAGCTGCTTCTGCCCACCCCAACTGGGCTGCTCAGGGGCTGGGCTCAGCTGAGGATGGGGACCAGTGGGGATGGGCAGGGAGGTTCTCCCTCCCCATACCTGCTCCTGGAGGATCAGGCAGGGAGGTGAAAACTATTCTCCCACCATGCTGTTGCCATTTGCCCTATCCCCAGCTGAGCTCAGTCCCCATGCAGCCCTATTGGGGAAGGCAGAAGAATCTTTAGCCCCCCACCCTTGAGACAATGGGAATGCAGCAGAAGCAGGCGGGGGAGAAAGAGGGGATGTGATGTGCTTCTGAGTGCCAAGAGGAAGGGAGGGTGGAGGTTCACCTGCTTTAGTGTCTTTAAAAAAAATTGGTTCCTGCAGTGCACTCAGATCCAAAAGAGGGGTGCAGCTCCACCACTGTACTCCCTTTGGATCCTCCACTGCCCTTACATAAATGCATAAAAAGGTGTGAATGTTCATTTTTGTGTTTATTTGTGTGCACACATGTAACTGAGACAAGGGTGAATGGTGGTTGGGTAGGAAAGTACTTTTCACTTCCAGTGTCATTCTTACGAGTGAGTAGCTCTTTCCTTTTCCATGACCACTCTGGGAAAGAATCAAGTAGGTAGCTAACTTGCCAAGCAGGAGAAAGGGGCACAGATCTCATCAACAAAATAAAGTTTGCAATAAGTCAAAACCTGCACTAATGAGGTAAAGTTGCTTGCATTATTTCCATGACACCCTGTGATAAAGTTTAGTAGCAATGCTTTCAGCAGTTCCTATGGGCTCCTATTTTTGGCCTGTGCAACTACAGCCTATGCATTATACTTCAAACCTGTTCTGGTGTTCCTGGACCTCAGCAGTCACTGTAGGGATAAATATCCAGTGTGGATCCTTAACTGAAGTCCCACTTGTTGTGGCTGTTGAGAGTTTGACTGTCATTGTGCATGGCTGTGTTTAGGGAAGGGTGGTACTAATGAAAAGCAATGATATTACTGAAAGTTAAATCCCTCGTTCTCTGTTCATAACAGCTAGCATATGGTGCTTTGCCAGCACGACTTTCACTGATGGAGGGAACAGGACTGGAGCCCAGGGACCTGCCTTCTATTCCTGGTTCTGCTACTCCAACCTTGGGAAAAATCATTTCCCCTCAGTGTTTGTTTTCTTACCTATGTCTTTTTTCTTATTTACAATGCTGGTTTGTTGAGTTAGTGATAATGGATATGTACAGCATGAGAACAATGGGAACCTGATCTCAGCAGGGGTCTCTGGGACTGTTGTCATAACAATGATACATGGTAAGCCAGAATTGAGTTTAGTCCCAAAAGCTCTGTAATTTTTGGATGAAATTGTTAGCAAGGGGAAAAGGGAGGAGAGGGTAACTGGGTGATATTAAGCCTAGTAAAATGAAGGCTGAAAGGGGACATGAAGCACGATTACTGCCTATAAATACAATAGCAGGATAAACACAAGGGAGGGAGAAGAGCTATTTAAGTAAAAGGTTAATATTTGCACAAGAACAAATAAGGATAAAATGGACCTGAACAGCATAGACTGAAAATTAGAAGAAGGTATTAATCATAAGAGGAGTGGGAGTCTAGAATAGCCTTCCACACAGCATAGTAGAGGCAAGAAACCTAATCAGTTTTAAAATGGCTCCTGTCAAATTTATGAATGGGATTATCTAATGTAGTTACCTGGACTTGATTTAACCCTTCTTTCCTGTGTTATCTCTTTCCTGCTTACCTGGGCCATTTTCTATCCTGGAACAGTTTTGCTTTTTACCATGCAAACATGATTTCATAGCACTGGAGACTCTAGGCTAGGATGTGTGGAAGTTCACATACTGGTCTGTACAAAGGCACTGTGCCTGGAAGAGTGTATGCTACTGAAAATGACAGGGTAGCCTTGCAGTGTGTTTGGAGTACATATTAGAAATGGTCACTTCTAGATTAGGTACCCTTTAATTTGTGGGATCTTTGAGGGCAGATTCAGGATTTACCAGAGCAGGTGTGGTAAACTTCCCCTCAGACAATAGGGGAACAGGGGCAATGTGTGGCTGGAGTCCCCAGCTCATCAGGGAACAGGTGCATGAAGGTGGGGATGGGGGAACCTGCTGCACACTAATACCACTGCTGCTGTCTCCAGTTGACTTGGGAGTAGGGATGTCCATATCCACTCCCTCCCTGTTCCAGCTGCTGGCTGTGCAGAGATCTGGGCTTGGCCAGGGTCAATGAGGACCACCTGTTTCCCTGATTTGGGTTGCACCCCAAGGTTGGGAACAAATGCCTTATGAGCAGCTTGTTGGGGCAAGGCTGACAGCTCTCTTGATTGAGTCATATAACCAGCTCTCCGGTTATATGATGGCGATGGCCTGGGGATGGGGCAGGGGAGCTGTCATTGCCCGCTTTATGCGTGGTGGCCCCAACACACCCACTGGCCTGCCACTCCCAGGCCATGGGCATGCGTGTGTATGTGTGTGAGCCCTTTGCAACCCTAGATTCACAGATTCATAGATGTTAGGGTCAGAAAGGACCTCAATAGATCATCGAGTCTGACCCTCTGCATAGGCAGGACAGAGTGCTGGGTTTAGATGACCCCAGCTAGATACTCATCTAACCTCCTCTTGAAGACCCCCAGGGTAGGGGAGAGCACCACCTCCCTTGGGAGCCCGTTCCAGACCCTGGCCACTCTAACTGTGAAAAAGTTCTTCCTTATGTCCAGTCTAAATCTGCTCTCTGCCAGCTTACGGCCATTATTTCTTGCAACCCCCAGGGGCGCCTTGGTGAGTAAAGCCTCACCAATTCCCTTCTGTGCCCCCATGATGAACTTATAGGCAGCCACCAGGTCGCCTCTCAACCTTCTCTTGTCTTAGCTATGAGACTTGGTAGGCTGAGGTTGACCTCCAAGAGCCACTTCAATATCATAACCCGGTCTAGGGTATTTACAGGTATTGCTGAGGAGTTGTGATACTCTTTTAGATTTCAGCTGTTGTGTGATACTCATCCATGACTTTTTCAGATGCTTGGAGGAATGCCCTGCAACTTTTGGGAAGCTCTGGCATGTTCAGCTTCTGCAGTCACTGGAAGTTAGCCCCTCTTTACAACCCATCCTTTGCTGAGGTTTGCAAGGGTTAAGACAACACCAAAGACTTTTGACAAGATTTAGATACCCTGAAAACCTCACGCTTGCGGTGTCCAGGCACTAGTCGCCTCCCAACAAAGTTCTGAAATCCTTAGAACTTTCTCTTTTGGATGATGTCATAAATGCCAGGTTTGATGGGTGGCTGTGACACCCCCTTATGGCCATACAGCTTCTGCTTCACCCTGGCTCTCTGGCTACCTTCCTCTATTTCCTGCCTGCCATACCTTGATGTAAATATTGAATTTGGAAAAGGGAGGCTTACCAGAGACCCTAGAGCAAGCCCTCACCCTCTAACAGCCTGCCTTCTAGCACACTAATCAACTAAAGGGATAATTCTGTGGCCTGCAATCTCTCCTATAGCCACACCTAGCCCTCACAGATGACACTCCAGATTCATGCACCAGATTTTATGGGTTTCTCTCCTCTTAGGTTTAGCCTGCTGGTCACTCTTTACTATGGACTACCAGCCTAGGTCCACTTCCTCTGGCCTGTCCCTCTCAATTTCAGCCCTCAGACCCTGGCCTCTCCTGCTCACTGTTGGGCTCAGACCCTGTCCCCCATGGCTGGAGCCATCCCCTATCTTTCTGTTGGGGCTCCAGCCTCCCTCCTTATGGCTCTGGACTCCTGGCCCTGGTTTGTCCCTCTTGGGCTTTGGCCTTATCCTTCTCAATACCAGGTCATCTCTCTTGGCTTACTTAGCACAGTCTTTAATACCCTAGTCTCCTGTCTGCCTGTCTCTGGAGCTCGCCCCTGGCAGGGTGCCAAACCACTGGTGTGCCCCTGGTGCCCTACTATACATTGTCCGCAATGTGCCCTTCAGCACCCCACTGTGGGTTACTCACAATGAGCCCCTATAGTCACACCCAAACCACTGGTATAAACTATAACAAAACGTAAGTCCAGTGGCTACAACACAAACTAGCCCCAAATGGTGTTCAAACATAATTGCATGTCACTGGCTGTAACACCAGGCTTCCTTCTATCCTGTGCTGTTTTCCTTGCAAAGTCTGCAGCATTCTACCTGCATTACTCCCAGGGTAGTGCAGGTGTCAGCCAGGGGTTTCTTTGCAACACTTCTGTCCTAAAGCTCTTTCCTCAGTGATTTCCAGGCCAGAATGCCTACCTAGGCTTAGACCTGGGTTTATTTAGTCCCTGAGCCCTGCTTCCTTCCAGTCAGATGACTTCCTCAGACTGGATGCAGGTGTGCCCTTTACCTTGTTGGGCCATTTAATGCCTACGCAGCAGCATAACCTTTCTGCCTTCCCTCTTACAGCTGGCCCCTGTTTAGCTGCCTGAGCTCTGCCTGCTGAAGCTTCTCATCTTAAAGTAACAGGAGCTCTAAGATCCTGTCACAATAGTTATATACTGCTCTCTCTTTGGCTACCAAAATTATACAACAGACACCATACACAAATGGTCCAAAATAGTGCAGATTGCAAAAATGGTGCAGCAGGAGTGTGGCCATCTAAAGACTTAGCATTGACTAACTAAAGTAGGGCATAGGTCTTCCTAACTAAAGCCCTGACTTGCATAGAAGATCAAGTAAAAGGAAAATGATCACTTCTCCAGCCTTCCCTCTCCTGCTTTGAGTTAGCCAAATGGATAGTATTTGATGCCTGGTGTCTCTGGCCATTTTTACATATGATCTGGAGGGATGGGGGTGGGGAAGGGTGGTGGGGCTTGGGTGGGTGCTTTAATTAGAGTGGTTCTGAGAGCCACTCTAATTAAAGCACCCACAGTATTTCATGTATTCAGCGTCCTGTACTTCAAAATGGCAACAGGGGCACTTTAACTAAAACTTGTTTGATAGCTTTAGTTAAAGCTTCCACACTGCCATTTGAAGCATAGGGACACTGAATGCATGAGACATGAAAGCTTCTGGAGCATGCCAATTAGCATGCTCCAGCAGACTTAAAGAGTCTGCTCTGACGCGCTGTAATTACAGTGTGTCAGAGCAGTGTCCCCACACTCGTACAGGCACCTTCTACTTCTAGCATCAGAAACCTCAGCTACTCAAAAGAAGTTCTGCTTTTCCAGCTGACATGTTGTTAAAAAATTTCCAGTCTGGGAGGTGGTTTTTGACACATTATCCATTAAAAAGTGACACTGGAGGGGTTGGAGGTGTAAACAAACAAATAATTGAAAATCTGTTTTGGAGCCACTTTTAATTGGTTGTTAAGCTCTGCTTGTTTTAGTGGTTCAGTTAGTAGCTGTTGCTGAAACAAAATAAATAAAGGGCATTATTGGAAGAAAAACAAAGGGGGAAAAAAGGAAACAAAAGACAGTTTGCTGTTGTGGAAGGACGATCAACAACATCTCAGGACAGCCAGGTGACTAGTCCTAGAAGGAATTTAATACTATTAATTTGCATTTCTGCAGGTCATACCAACCCTGGGACCAGTGCCCTATAGTAAGCAATAAAGAAGATCTTAAGGTACCCCAGGGTTTTTCAACTCCCAAGCCAGATGGCTCCCAACCTACTGTAGCAGGGAAATCCCTTATAGCTGTTGTATGCAATTGACAGACTTCTTGTCAAATTCAAAGCTGCCACTCCTGAGCAACAGCAGTGAGATTGAGTAGGTCTGTGATATGAAACCTTACACCAGGGGTGGGCAATTATTTTGGGATGAGGGCCGCTTAATGAGTTTTGGTGAGCTGTCAAAGGCTGCATGGGTAGCCTTGCCCCTTGACAGTTGCCCCACCCCTGTTTGCCATCTTGGGACCGAAAGTCCCACCCCATGAGGGTGGGAGCAAGGCATAACAGGGTATGTTTGGGAGTGTGTGTATGCGTAGGTGCTTCACTCCCTCCCTCGGGGGCAGAAGGGCTGGGTGGGGCACTGTTCCTTGGTGGGCACTGCGGGCCAGATGAAAGTGCCTGGTAGGCTGGATTTAGCCTGCGTATTTTGCCTGCCCCTAACTTAGACTATCTTCGCTATTGAGCCCTGGGTTCCAAGCCCAAATAGCTCAATATTTTGTGCAGGTGACTACAGAACAAGTAGGAGGCAAGCATGTCTACAGTAATGATTGATCAGGCTTTTTACTTATTAAGCAGAAACTATGTCTCACAAGGTATTTTTTTTTGTGTGTGTGAATACTTTAAAACCTCAGGTCAGATAAGAATATTCCTTCCAGCACACTTTTAGGAGATTAAGGTAATCTATATAATTACTCAAGGATACATTCACTGCAGTCACAGATATTCACTTCACAGATTTCACACTGTTTAAATAAGGTTGGAGTAAGTGTTCATCTCTGAGTAGCAAAAATAGATTAATTGGGTCTGTGTGAGGTGGAAAGGAGGGAACAGATACAGTAATGGCAACTGGAGACCTGATCTGAATAATAAAATTTATTGTGGAAAATATAAAAGGGTACATGTAGAAGTAAGACAGACCTTGCATTAGGTGTGATGAGTGACATTTAAATACTGACCTTAGAATTTATCATTATTAACAATTGTGTTAATGCAAGGACAACCAAATCTCATGCTTCAGTACATAAACTGAATGTCACTGAATTTAGGAGGGAGCGCTCCCTGCCTCCCTTCCCACACTTGCTCAATACTGTATAATTATTCAGAAGGATTCTAGCAAGGTAGCGACTTTCAGTAGCTACAATGAACCAAGAAATCTGACTGGTATTCTTGGTTCTACCACTGGCTCTGTATTACAGAACAAGTTCCTGCTTTGCTTTGTACCTCTATTTCCTTTCTGTAAATGGGGATAATGCCATCTACCACCTTTTCAAAAAGCTTTAACATCAATAGGTGAAAATTAATAAGTGTTAAGTAGCAGGGGTAGAGGTTTGCTTCCTGGGAAACCTTTCCATTAGCTCTGATAGCAGTATCCCAGCCTGGAGGGATAAGTGTTGCAATCAGTGTTATGAGCCCAAAGCCCCTTTAATCACACGGTAAGAAGTGTTCTGATTGGCCTTGGTAGATACTTACTCATAGCCTGCCAGTCATCCCTGCCCCTATACCATGTACCTATCATCAAACTTATTAAAACCATTTTTTAATGAAAAAATTCAGGGGCAAACTCAGGCTGAATAAGTGGTATCAGTACAGCAAAGATATAATTATATCGTTCATGTGTCAGGAAGAGTCTCAGCTAAGTGTGATTCTCACTAACTAACCTAAACCTGACCCCTTAAATGGTGAAACAGATGTACGGTGTACCAATCCTAGCTTATTAACATGCATCTACACACACGCACACAGACACACACACACACACACCTCCCCCAAATTATGATTTATGCCTGATGTTATCAGTCCATTAGTCCAGAATACAGGCTGGAGACAGCATTCTGTTTCTCATTATTTGTGAAACTTCAAATTGGCTCTCACTGTTTGCCCTAAGAATGCCAGGTGACATTACCATCAGATTTTTAAAGGAAATTAATACACTAGAGAAGATTGGAGTCTTCAAGGCATGGGTGTTAATAGGGAAGGCTTTTCCCCAGCTCATTGGTTTGCATGTGACCTGCCTCGGTTAGGGTCTTTGAAATGTTGTGGCTGTTCTAGGTTGTACAGGTATCTCATTTCAGCTTCCAAGTTATCACAAAGCAGCAGCCTTCCCAGCAGACTCAGCAAGAATGACTGAGCCTAGGGAATAGGCTCTACTTTCATCCTTAAAGGATCCTTTCTTACTTTTTCTTTTAGCGCTTACACTGCACTCACAGATGAAGAAGTGAAGCTCCAGGGCTGCTACTCAGATATCTGTCCCCAGCATGAAGTTCTGCTACGGGGTATCATGTTATTTCTCCATGGCACTCCATGGACATGTCCACACGTGCAGAGAATTCACTTGCAGTGGCACAAATAGCAGCAGCATAAATTTGTGCAGGTGATTTGTTCCTCAGTGTGTGAACCTGAACATGTGCTTTACTGCAGGACAAATTGAGCTGCTTTGGGTAAACTACTACCCTAGCCCAACTCCTCCCAACTCTTATAGTGATTGAGGCACTGGTAGGCTTCCAAAGTGTTTCTTAAGTTGATGCAATAAACTTTGGTGCTTATTGTGCCAGAGTTTATTGCTCTCAGGTACTGGATCTACATGTGTACCTAGGACCACAGTAGTTTGATCTGGGTTGGAGCAGCCTGATCATCAGGGACATTGACATCCCATCAGTAATCATGGTGGATGCTGCATACCCAGTCCTCTCCTGGCTGATGTGCCCTTTTTCAGGTCCCCTGGATACTTGGGAGCAGCACTACAATAAGGCTCTTTGCTGCTGCTGATACATCATAGAGCAGGCATTTGGCAAGCTGATGGGGCACTGGTGGAGCCTCATCACCCACCTGGAGGCAGCGCCGCGGCACATACCCTCCATCATCACCATGGTGTATGTCCTCCATAATGTGTGTGAGTCCTGGGGAGAGGTCTTTGGGCCCTAGTGGATGGAGCCTCACCATGTACCATGGCACATCCAGCGACAGCCATAGAAGAGCTGGCCAGCTAGGAACAGTGTTGCAGATGAGGAGCACCACCTCTTACAGCAGCATGTGTGAGCCAGAGTGTGTGAGACCATCAAAGCCCACCTTCATGCCAAACCCTCTGAGTAGGGCAATGGACTTCTCACCATCTGCGCCAGGCCACCCACCCAGGGGCCTCCATCCTCGCCCACTGCCCAGACTGCAACAACATAGGCAGTGTGGCTGTAGTGAAAACAAAAGTAACTTTACTCCCCCTCCCTCTCCCCAGTGACCAACCTGACGGTGGGTGGTTGGACCCAGAAAAGTGTTGCGCGAACAGGCCCGGAGACGAAAGGGTTACGGGACCTTGTTTCTCCTTCTCTTATCTCTCTTCCCGTTGACAGAAAAACAATTAAGGAGGCGGTGTAACAAATAAATGCTTTACTCACACTTTCGTATAGGTAGTTTCCTTTACAGCAGTTTCAAATTAAACTCGCTGGTAACTCGAGAGCTCTAAACACGTTTGAATGATATACTCGGTCGTGATGGGGGCGTCCGGGGGGAAGGGATTTCGTGGACGCAGGATCCTGGAAAGGGTGATCAGGCCTCTCCAAACTGACTCGTGGGTCCCCCTTGTGCTTGTGTTCTGCCCCTTTTTATAAGCTAAAGAGCCAACCAAAATGCGCCCCATGTATCTGCTGACTTTTAGGAGGCTGTGACTGCTGGCCGTGTGGTCACGCCCCTCATGTAACCCCTGATTTACTGAGGCTATTTGATCACGCGTTCATCATGACTCCCTCACACTCAGAGCATAGTTCACCCTCGTGTTTTACATTTGATACCTTCGAGTTCTTAAGTGTGTTCAAGATACAACATCCAACACAAACACAAAGTAAAATACCAACTAAGGGTATTAATAACTGTGGTCATTCAGCAGTTCTATTGTGACAGGGGCACTCAACTCATTTGGTTATGACACCCAGAACTTCTCTAAAACCAGCAACACAACATTCCCACGGTACCCTACATGAAACTCTCCGTCACCCTACCACCATTCACTCAGTCCCCTCTCCCCACCACCCCGCTGTGCACAACCCCATTCAAAACCAAAGGTACACATAAACTATTAACAGGAGCACCAGGGAGAAGAGAGAGGGTCCTTACCAGTGGGGGAAACACCAGGGGAGGAAGCACAGGGAGGAAGGAATCAGGGGTTGGTGGCCCCTCAGCCCTGACCCTAGCCGCAGCTCTGTGTGCAACCACCCCATGTGCGGGGGCCACGCTGATGTGGATGGGTCCTGGCTTCTCTAAGTAGGAGTGCGAGTGCTCCTTTTTAGGGTCAGCTGCTTCAGGTAAGCCTGGGACCAGGAAGAGGGAAGGCAGGAGCAGCACCCCTTGACAGCCATGGCAGCCAAGGCCCTGTGGGGCCTTCTGGAGTGCCAGTTAAGCAAGCAACTAGCCAAAATTGTCCCAGTGGAGCCCTGCCCCTGCTGGTGGGAGTGCAGACTGGCCAAAGGGGACAGGCACCTGTGCTGGGGCTGGCATGGGCTGGGGCACAGCATTAGGAGTGGCAAGGCCTGGGATGGTGGCCAGGAGATGCTGCAAGACCCTGTGCTTCTTCTGGATAGCAACATCAGTGAAGGCCCACAGTTGCCACAGTTCCTCATAGCTGTCCCGGGCCAGCTGCTGCTTCTCCTTGATCACTGTGACACAACCTTCCAGCCCACACCTCCTCCTGGGCAAGGGCCTGGTTATGATGGAAAAGGTGGAGCTCAGCCAGGACCTGTTGGCAGAAGGCCTGAGTCTCCTGGAGGTGCACCTGCTCCTCCTGGAGCAGCTCCTCCTGGACGTTGTCTCATCAAGTGCATCACTCCTGGTGCAGGTGGCACATCTGGATGCTCCCTGGGGTACATAAGAGTATATGGGAAGCTCCTAGGTGCTGCGTAGTGACCTCTCCCTTGGCAGGTGTCTGTAGAGAGAGCAAACAGAGGGGATGGCTATCTTCAGCTGCAGCAACATGGCATACAGTGAGAACAGGCCTCGGCGAGGGGTCCCAGGGAGTAGCCTCATGGGTACAGAGCCAAGCATAGCAATGTGAGGCTGGTATCCTGACAAGATCTGTGGCCGTCCTGGGGTCTGCCCATGCCCTCCCACTGTGTGTCCTGGTGGCCTGCTGCCCAAAGCCCTGCCTGACCTCAGATCGAGGGTCAGCTGTGCACGGGTGCCTAGGGGGGCCATGGTAAGCCGGCTGGACAAGCCTGTGCCCTGGATGGCCCCAGTTGAGCCCCCCCATCCCTCCTTGCTCTCCTGGGCCCAGTGGCCCGCTGGGTACTGGCTGCAGGCAGCCTGCATCCCACACCCCTTTGCCAGGGCAGGCCAGACCAGGCTGCTGGCAGCATCTGCTACCGTGGCTCTAGACTCTGGTCCCCTGCCCTTTCTCTCTGCAGGCTAACTGCTCTGCTGTGCTGCTGCCCAGGCCATGGCCCAGCTGCAGGGACACAAACTGGTCAAAAAAGTTCTGAATTGTGTCCTACCTCTCTGTGTGCTGTGGGGAGAGGGGTGGACCTGAGTCCAGGGGAGTGAAGGCAGGCCAGGCAGGGAGCAGGGACACAGTCAAGATGCAGGGACAGGGACTAGGAGGACCCTAACCCAGGGTGGGACTTACCATGTGTCTGGGGCTGGTGGCTTGGCATGGGCCTCCCTGTCGGTGATGGTGTCTGGCTGTACCCACTGTCCATGGCCCATGGTGCATAGTGGGCTGGCACCTGGCCAAGGGTCTCCCCTGGGGAGAAGCAAGCAGTACTGGTGGCTGGCAGTGGTGTGGCCAGCTACTCCTCATGCCGGGGTCTGGGGCTGCACTGAGCATGAGGCAGCTGCTAGACAAGGCTCCCCGAGCTGCCAATGGATGCAGCAGCTGTAGAGAAGGACAGGGTAGGATGCTGAAGGCCTGAGATCCCCTCTTCCAGTGACACATTTTTTGGGGGAAAAATATATTTCTGTAAGTATATATAGTTATATATATATACAGCATCTAGCACAAACTTTCCATCACACACCTTAAACCACATTAAGAAACTGCGCAACCATTACATATATACACCCACTCCTGGCCTGTCTCCTGGGACACCAAAATAAGGGTTAGCTACCGCATAAAGGACATAAACTTTTGGGCACAACCGGATCAATGATTGAAGTCAGTCACAGCCATCCACTGTGCCTGAAAAACCTTGCCTTTGCACATTGGCACAGCCCCAGAGCATCACAAGTTCACACACCTCCTCCCAGGTCCAGTTGGGGCCCTGGGCAGTCAGGATGGGCGTGTGCATGGGGCGGGCCGAGGCTCAATGGGGAGGATGTGGTGGACATGATTCCCGTACTCGTTCTTTGGGCCCCTGTGTGGCTGACCCTGGATAGCTGCCAGAAGTACTCTGGACAGGGGCACGGCCAGGGACTGGGAGCCACACAGCAGAGGCACTTCACCACAGGACCTGCAAGCACAGGAGACAGCTAGGGGTGAGCAGCAGCAAAGCACAGGTACTAGCCTGGCTGGCAAAAACAGCCAGGCAGCAGCCCTGGGAGAATCTCAGGGATTGGCAAGTGGTGCAGCAAGCTGCAGCCCTCTGCAACACTTCCCTGTGGCCAAGCAGCAGTTCTGGAAGGGGCAGGCCAGGTAGAGACAGCCTGTGGTCTGTCCAGGGGGGGCACACAGGGCCTGCTGGGCTCCCGGACAGATGAGCAGTCTCCTTCAAGCTCCCGCTGTGTGTGCCCCAAGGCACAAAGTGTCTGCAGGGTTTTATACCGTGCAGCTGGGGCTGTCAAAGAGCCACCCAGGTGGCTGAGCAGACCCAGCACTAAAGTTAGTGCTAGGTCGTGTCTACATGTGTGCTAATGTGCTTTAATTCAACGCGCCTAAATTTGATGCCTACGTTTGCCTAAATTCACCATTGTAATGCAACTAAGAGCACACACATGTAGACGCACACACCCAATGCTCATTAAATTAGGCTAATGTGTATTAACACATCTCATGTAGATGTACCCTTTGACAAGTAAATACTGTTGAGGATCTGTGCTGATTATGAAAGCTGTGAATGCTTGGAACAGTGTCTCTTGCACAAAAATGCAAGACAGAAGCTGGGTTGTGGTAACAAGCCTGCCAGAAAGAAAATCAAAGTCCACTAATGGCTTGCAACCCAATAGGCATAAGAGATAGTGGAGTGCTTGTGGTACCCAATACCTGACCCAGGCCATACGATAATGACAGTCATGATAACAGTCCTCAACCTTCTACGACACCTGAGCCAAAAAAAAAATAAAAGTGATGGCTAAAATTGTTGGCAGAGACCTGACACACTCATTACATGTATGTAGCAAGACTCAGAGAGCAAGCCAGAAAGCCAAATGGCCGGGGGAGAAACTTACAAACTACATCTACATCTCAATTGAACTAAGTGTCACTAAAGAAAACAGAAGATCTAAAATATCCCCTTCAAAGAAAAGCCTGTAAGAGACAAGAAAAGTTAAGGTGCATTGAAAGCATGACTTTAAAATATATCCTGGTTAACACATTTCCCCATTGACTAAAACCTATTTCCCAAAGCAAACATCCAATATCTGTCTCAATTTTTACAAATGTTTACTTGGTTTATTATGCTAAATCAGTCTATGTGACTGTATCTAACCTACCTCACACCTATTGTCTGATCCTCACTGCTTCACATTTGCATTTATTAATTAACACATATTTCTCAAAATACACAGTCACTTTCTAAATGTTTATTATGCTAAACCAGTGTATTTTTCCTGAAACTCATACCTATTGGAGGTGTTCAAGAAAAGATTAGACAGGTACCTAGCTGGGGTTATTTAACTTCGGTGCTCTTTCCTGCCTAGAGCAGGGGGGGTCGGACTCAATGATCTACAAGGCCCTTCCAACCCTAGAAATATATTAAATCTATGAAATCTATTGTATCCAATTGTCTCTGAGCTTCACTATTTCCAAAAACTTATTTTATGCAGCTATTTATTAGGATCCATTGTTAAAATACCTACTGGAAAATAGTATTCTGTGATTAACTTCCTAAAGATACTTCGTTCAATTAATACTCATCCCATTTGATTCCAAACTGATCAAAAGCTTGCAAACTTGACAAACACACAAACAGGATACAATTGTAATATGTTCATTCTCTCCTTGACTGCTTTGTTTGGACTTTGATTATCCAACTATCAAAAAAGGAATGCTTTGAGGCTATACAATTAAAACAGTATAAAAAGCAAGACAGAACTGCCAGCAAGATGTGTGCAGCACAGAAAGGATGAAGAAACCATCCTTCACACCCCAGTGCATAAATGAAGGACTCACACTCTGTGAAGCTGTACAAGAACTGCTTCCTGCCTGCATTGGGTAAAGATCTCTGTGCAGCTAAGATAATACAAGGACTGTAATAGTTCACTTATTGACTATTAAGGAAAAGTCTTTTGTTTTTCTGTCATTTAGTTTTTTAGTTTGTTGGTAGCTATTAAAGCAAGCCTTTCTGCTATTCATCAACCAAGTGTTGTGTCAATTCTTAAAGCACTAGGCTTAGAAATTTGGTTTCTAAGTTCAACAGTCTGGGCACCCTGTGATTTATCCAAGATGACACAGTCATCTTTCACAGAGAAGAGAATTGAACACAAGTCCCAAGGCCCTTGTTAGCACCCTAACTCATAAGCCTCTGAAGCTAGATTTGTGCAGTTTCTCTGAAGCTAGACTTCTACAGTTTGTTAGATAAAGATCTAAAGAGCAGCTCTACAAGAGGGCTCCAGATAGAGCTTTCCCTTGGCAGGCAAGAGATATGCATATTATATCTCTGCTACAAACTGCTTCATGCAAATTTTATATTGTAGTCCCAACTCATGTGGGGATGTTTATAAATAATAAATGGAGAGTTATGTTTAAAATATCATGCCCTGGGCACCTATAAACATTTATCTCAAATCAAAACTCCTAGACAGGCTGGATGCATGAGAACAAGATAAGGTATGTAGAAGATGAAGCACTCATCTTGAAGACACTAGTTAAAGCCCACAAATCAAAACAAAGGCGTTAATAATGGTATACATTGCTCCTCAGATTCCAGTGCCAGCCTCTGCTAATGAGGGCAACCTTTGCAAGGCCCTGAAAGACAGAACTGCCTCAAAAGACTACGAATGAAGAGGCTGGAATTCATAGACATATAGGGTCAGATGTTCAAAACAGGAAGCATTTAAGTGCATGTTGGGAGCTGAGTTCTTTTGCATGTCCAGCATAAGCATAACAATTGTGGACACTGGGTACTCACAATATACTGTTGAACATTACTGTTGGTCTCATCTCAATACTCACCAAAATCCAAAGGGCATCACTGCTCATTGGCATGAGTGAACACTGTGGTCCTTAAACCTATATGCTTGCCACAGCAGTCCTTCTATACTCTGCCTACATTCCTTTGGCTTCACTACATCAGGTTTTAATTTAAAAAATGAAAGTCTTTACTCTGACATGAAACAATGTGTGCCTCATTAAGCTCTTGTTTGAGGCTGCTGGGAAAGCGCAGAAGACAGTACTGCACTGGTTTATTCTAAATACTGACTCTCAGCGTTATCTTCATAAACATAGTAGCTAGGAATGGTGTGACTTGACTAAGTGATGATGAGTGAGATATCCAAAAACACAAGCTCATGGGATTGAAGAAGACCTCCTAGGCTATCAAATCCAGTCCCCAGAGACTGTAGGCAATCATTAATTCAAGGAATCCCCCATATCACCATTTCAAACACCTACAACTGCAAGGCACAATACTCACAAAACAAAGACAACCCTGTAATACACATAGGTGAAAGGAGGAGAGATGAGGGCACTAGGCATGCTGTGCTGCATCAAGGAAAGGGAAGCAGTTGGTTAATACGTACTCAGAAGGTCCTAGGAAAAGGACCAAGCTCCATGCTACAGAGGCTACCCAGTTTTGTGACTACTAACAATCAAAATTTTGCTTCCAACCTATGATTGTAATCTGTGGCAAAGTATTCATTCAGTTCTTTGATGAAGCCCAGATTGTCCTTTATTTACATCTCATCTTCAACATATTGTAGCTACCTTTTTCCTTTGTCCTACCTGCTTTATACATTATGTTATGTTACATTACAACAAATGTTTTGCTACCAGCTTTTATATCCTTTTCAAGGTCAAACTCAGCTAAAACTTTGACCATTTTTACCTTCTGCATTCCTTGAACACCTCCCCCTCCCAACCCTCCCCCATCCTATTTTGTCTTGTAGATTCTCTAATGGCATGTAGTTTGAGGCTGCTAGCTATCCATGTAGCCCTGCAACCCTTGCCTGCCAGTTTCTTTCTGTTGCTTCAGATGCAAGACTCTGATAGATTTATACTTTTGCCTTGTAATATGCAGGTATGCTGGACATGAATGGTATATGAGCTTTATCCCTCACCAGTTGATGTTGAATTTGCACTTAGTGCCTCAATTTCTAAGGTGAAATGTACTGACTCATGTCTATTTCACATGGGTTTGCATGCATACAGATGTTTGCAAAGTATATTTGTCACAAAGTATATTTGTCAAAGTGCCATTAGGTTAAACTCCTTCCTTTGAGTAGCAATGTTTTGTGTGATGATAGGCTGGTTAGGTGTTGAAGCAAATATTGAAGAGTGGGGTTGTTAGAATGCTGTTTTGTGGTAGATTTTTCCACCATTAGTACTGATGACTCAATATGAGATGGGGAAATAAGGAATAACTCAGAGAAGCTGAACAAAGTATCATAGCTGAAAAAAAAATATCCCGTGAGATCTATTAGACTGTGTAATAGTCTCCCAGGGAAAATGCAGGAAGCCCCACGACTCTAGCTATTTCTAGTAGGACTCAAAAACCTGAAGAAAATACAGCAAGGAACAATGCTGCAGGGGCTGGTGACAAGAATTTTTTTTCCTGACTGTTGTTACAGAGGAAAGAGTCAGTGTTTAATGAAGCAGAAAACACACCTGGCCATCAGTTGAATGGGCTAGATCATGGGAGGTCCTCTGGTGCATGTTAATTGGGTTAAAAAAATGCATTTAATAATTGCATTGACCAAAAATAGTACCCATTATAGTAATTAGGACAGGCTGTGAAAAACTGGATGCCATTTATTTCAGGTTGCACTGGCAAGGAGCGGATGTAACTTTTTTGCCAACAATTTCATCAGAAGAAGAAGGTCTCTGGCAGCTTACTGGAGCTTCCATTCACCAAATTAATCTTGGTCCCAAAAGGTAACATGACATGCAGAGGGATTCAAAAGTTTCACTGCCCCACACCTGGATTTGTTCCCATCTTTCTTAGCACAGAGTTAAGACACACACCAGAGGACCTCCCATGTGCTGCCCCTCCCTGTCCAATGTCATTATGGAGGGACTTGTAAGGAAGAATCCTATTTCACTTTATGTGCCCATGTGGCATTTACTCATCTGTGTAACTGCCATTATTTTCTCTCATTTTCAATCCTACTCCTTGCACTATGAACATCTATGTTTCCATATGACTCCTGACCATGTACAGTAGTTTTCAGGTAGGCTGGGCAGGAAATTGCTCCATACAGGCATATCCTGGGTGAGTACTGTCACAATATTTTGAAGTGTTCATGTAATGTCATGCATGCTTTCTTGAATTTGTTTTTTTGATATAGCATGCAGGTTCTCTATGGATAGGTAGTATTAAGCTATGTTTAGCCTTATCATTCTTATGGCTGTATGAATTATGATATTTAATATGAATGTACTTTTATGTTTCATATTTTTGCCTGGATTAACTAAAGTGTTCCTGTCCTATTCACACCTGAGACAAGGAATCACTGGCCACTTCTACATGAGATGCTGACTGTGCAGTGGCCCATGACTACTGCATAGCAACATCCCATGGCAGGAAGCATGATGCGATGCTCCTATACAGTAGTCATGAGCTACTGCAGTCAGTGTCATGAAAAAGCCGTTCCTTGATATGACTGCACCATAATTCTGGTTACTGTGCAGTTATTTAGGACTTGTTTATACCGGTACTAAATGACTGTGCAGTAAAAACTGCACAGTTGGCGTCTTGTGTAGATGCAGCCATTGAGAATTAGCATCCAATATGTGTACATGTAAAAGCCAGTGAAACAGGCCCTTGTGAATTTATTCCAAGGAACATGAGCCAGGCCCTTCCAGGAAATGATGAATTTATGTTTTGAAAGGAGAGGTCTGCAGCAAGAATGACACTTGGAAACAGGCTATTCAAAAAAGGTTGTTTTTCACAGTGGGGAGACTAAGGGAAAGACTGTATTTTTAGGATATTGGATTAGTAATCTTTATGTCTGAAAGGGTGCAAATATTCTTCTGGTCATAACAAGATAAGAAAAGATTCCAGTCTGATAAACCTTGAAGGGAGAGAGAGGCTGCAACTAGATTTAGGCAGACTACAAAAGTGGGCAGACGAGAATAGGATGGGGTTCAAAGTAGACAAATACAGGGTGCTGCACCTTGGGAGAAGGAGTCCACAGCATACATACAGGCTGGGGAGTTCCTCTCTTGAAAGCACAGAGGCGGAAAGGGCCTCTGTTGGCACATGAGCCGCCAATGCCAGACCACAGCCAGCAGGGCCAGCCATACCTTGCCTTGCATCCAAAGGTGCATCTCAAGCCAGTCCAGAGAGGTGATACTCCCCCTCTATGCGACTTTGGTCAGGCCGCAGCTGGAGTACTGTGTCCAGTACTGGGCGCCACACTTCAAAAGGGATGTGGCCAGCCTGGAGAGGGTTCAGAGGAGGGCCACCCATTTGGTGAGAGGGCAGCAGGACAGGCCCTATGAGGAGAGACTGAAGGACCTGAACCTGTTCAGCCTCAGCAAGAGGAGGCTGAGCGGGGACCTGGTGGCTGCCTACAAGCTCATCAGGGGGGATCAACAGCAAATAGGCAGAGCCCTTTTTTCCCCATCACCACCTGGGGTGACGAGGAACAATGGTCATAAGCTGATGGAGAATAGGTTTAGGTTGGAGATCAGAAGGCAATATTTTACAGTTCGGGTGGCCAAAATCTGGAACCAACTTCCCAGGGTCCTCGCCCCTACCGTGGACAAATTCAAGAGAAGGTTGGACAATCACCTGTCTGGGGTCTTGTGAACCCAGCATTCATTCCTGCCTGTGGCAGGGGGGGAGGTTCCTGCCTGTGGCAGGAGGTCAGGCTAGAGGATCTGTTCAGGTCCCTCCTGACCCTAGCTACTATGAAACTATGAAACAGGTACACACTTGGGGGGCAGGAAGTTATATGTACAGTATGGGCTTTCCAAGAAATCAATGGATAATGTATGCAAATGCCCAGAGAAGAAACCATACTTAATCTTTGTCAGGAGAGCAAGTGTTTCCTGGGCATAAGTTGCTTTCACCCTTCATCTAGTGAACTGAGTGTAATAGGTTGACAGGAATTTGCAGGAAGCCCCAGTAGGAAGGTCAGAGGTAGCAGCTGCTTTCTAACCTGCTGATCTGAAAAGTGGAAGCTACATTCTTAGACTTAGAGCTAAAATGCAGGGATAAGGTAAATCCATTATTCCAATATTTTCTTTTGTTTGTTTATCCTTATATCTCTGTCTGTTTCTCAACATATAGGTACTGACTTACACTTAGTTTTATAAAAAATAGTTTTGTTAACTTTTATAACTTATTGTTAGGGGCAGGCATGATTTCAGACCTTTGGACTATACAGGCAAGTCTCTTCTCCAGAAGGGGAGGGGCGTGGAAACTTTAATTTCTAGGTGTATGACCAATGAAGGGTGTAATTCTTCTAGCTGGTAAAATCTCTTCTGCTAAAAGCTGACAAGACCTACATGAGATGGACAAAGGTGAGGTACCTTGGGCCAAGCAGTTGTCCCCTTGGTACATCTCAGTGGGTACATCTACATGTGCAATTAGCATGACTGAATACAATTTGGCATAGTTCATGCCAGAGTTTATTGTTCCCAGGTGCACCATTTCCATGTGTGCTCAGGACTACAGCATGTTGGGAAAAAAGGGGGAGGGGTTGCGCTCTATGTCAATGAGCAATATACATCAACCCTCATCAAGACGGAATCCAAGGATGAGGAAGTAGAAGGATTGTGGGTTAGGCTACATGGGGGGCAAGGAGAAAGGGATTTCGTGGTAGGGGTCTGCTACAGACCCCCACATCAAGGGAAAGAAATAGATTTGGGGCTCCTGAGGCAACTCTCGGAGACCATAAAAGCTAGAGAGGCGGTAGTCACGGGGGACCTAAACTACCCGGACCTCTGCTGGGAGTCACAGACAGCAAAGTCCCACCGCTCACGCAGGTTTCTAACCTGTGTACAGGACCTCCACCTGACACAGGAGGTACACGGTCCCACTAGGGGGAATGCCATACTGGATCTGGTATTGGCAACGGGGGATGACATGGTAGGGGACCTACAGATCGGTAGCCATCTGGGGGACAGTGATCACCTAATAATAGAATTCACCATAAGATGTCGAGTGGGTAAGGTAACTAGTAGGGTGAAAGTGCTAGACTTTAGGAAAGCTGATGTCAATGAACTCAGGCAATTAGTCAAGGACGCACTGCAGAGTAGGAGTTTTGAAGTGATGGGAGCCCAAGAAGGGTGGCTGTGCCTTAAGGAAATGATCCTTCAGGCACAAAGCAAGACGATCCCCGAG
>NW_005842981.1:331797-364811 GCF_000455745.1 Alligator sinensis | reverse complement strand
GACAAGTGGGCAGAAAACAACAGAATGCGGTTCAACAAGGAGAAATGCAAAGTGCTGCACCTAGGGAGGAAAAATGTCCAGCACACCTACAGCCTAGGGAATGACCTGCTGGGTGGCACGGAAGTGGAAAGGGATCTTGGAGTCCTAGTGGACTCCAAGATGAACATGAGTCGGCAGTGTGACGAAGCCATCAAAAAAGCCAATGGTACTTTATCGTGCATCAGCAGATGCATGACGAATAGGTCCAAGGAGGTGATACTTCCCCTCTATCGGGCGCTGGTCAGACCGCAGTTGGAATACTGCGTGCAGTTTTGGGCGCCGCACTTAAAGAGGGATGTGGATAACCTGGAGAGGGTCCAGAGAAGGGCCACTCGTATGGTTAAGGGCTTGCAGACCAAGCCCTACGAGGAGAGACTAGAGAACCTGGACCTCTTCAGCCTCCGCAAGAGAAGGTTGAGAGGCGACCTTGTGGCTGGCTATAAGTTCATCACGGGGGCACAGAAGGGAATTGGTGAGTATTTATTCACCAAGGCGCCCCCGGGGGTTACAAGAAATAATGACCACAAGCTAGCAGAGAGCAGATTTAGATTGGACATTAGGAAGAACTTCTTCACAGTTCGAGTGGCCAGGGTCTGGAACGGGCTCCCAAGGGAGGTGGTGCTCTCCCCTACCCTGGGGGTCTTCAAGAGGAGGTTAGATAAGTATCTAGTTGGGGTCATCTAGACCCAGCACTCTTTTCTGCTTATGCAGGGGGTCGGACTCGATGATCTACTGAGGTCCCTTCTGACCCTAGCATCTATGAATCTATGAATCTATGTTGAGGCAGGGCAGCACAGCCCCAGCTGGCAGGGGGCCCTGGAGGTCACCCTGCCACCCCAGGGCTGCTTCAACCTGGCTCAACAGTCGCCATAGTTTATTCTATGTGTTGGTTTTATAAACCATTAGGCCTGTGCAAAGCAGCTATTATTCACTTTGGATTTAGATTTGGCAGATTCGGGGGACAGTGATTCAATCTGGTGCTTTGAATCACTGTCCTGAATTGATTCAGCTGAATCTGATTCGGAGATTCTGCTGCTGCCGAATCTCTGAATCAGCCAGGCCCATCCCCCACCCGCTCTCCCAGCCCAGCAAGAGCTGCCCCGTTGCCCAAGTGCCCAGCTCTTTGGGAAAAAGTCCCGGCTCACTGAGTGCTGCCAGGCGGGGGGCCATCCCTGCTGCCCCCCACTGCCCCATGATGTATAGGGGGCTCTGCCACAAGCCTCCCAGCCCCCCACCAGTCCCCCAGGCCTTCCATGGGTGCCCCACCTGGGCCAGCTGCGGCCCTTTACAGAAAAAAAAATTCCCACATTCACCGTTCCTGCCAGTGGGAGGCGATCCCCGCTGCCCCCTTGCCACGTGGGGGGCTCTGCACAAGCCTTTAAAGCCCCGAGGCTGCTGCATGAGTGGTGAGTCCCAGGGCTTTTCTCCATTTCTTTTTCTTAAAGGGCCAGATCTGGCCTGGGTGGGGCACTTGTGGGAGGGCTGGGGGAGTGAGGGGGGTTGGCGGGGCTCATGCAGAGCTCCCCATGCCAGGGGGACAGTGGGGGGCAGCAGGGTTTGCCCCCCCCTTTCAGCAGCACCCGGTGAGCAGCGGGGCTTTTCTTTAAAAGGCTGGGAGCTGGGGCAGGTGGGGCATCCATGGGGGAGCTGGGGGAGCGGGCGGGGCTCAGAGGGGATCGGGGAGTGGGGAGAGGTCAGGGGGACTGACAGGGGTCCCCCCATTGTTCCCTCCCCCAGGCCCTGTTGCCCACCCCTAGTACTTACCAACTCGGAGTGGGCTGCAGCTCCCTGCTGCGGCCACCGGGGACTGTCCAAATCATCAAAGCTCTCTGAATCTTCTTCTA
The DNA here is from genome assembly GCF_000455745.1 of Alligator sinensis. Classification (NCBI taxonomy): domain Eukaryota; kingdom Metazoa; phylum Chordata; order Crocodylia; family Alligatoridae; genus Alligator; species Alligator sinensis. The sequence continues at coordinate 362,928 of NW_005842981.1, read as the reverse complement.
AGATTCGGAGAGCTTTGAATCGATTCAGACCTTTTAATTGGTCTCCTAATTCGATTTGGATTTGGAGATTCGGCCACCAAACCGGGCTGAATCTCCTCTGACTTGAATCACTACCTGAAGCTTCACACAGCCCTATAAACCAAGAGTAATGCTGCTGTAGGATAGTACTGGTGTCTGGCAATACTATCCTAAGGTGGAGTTAATTAGTTTACTAGTGTCACGTGGCAACAACTGTGACTCAGTACTACTGTGCATTAGTATTAGGCTACTTTGCAATAGCATCACAAAAGAGATGTTCATTGGTGCTACTGCGCAGTAACACAGGTTACTGAGCGGTCATTTAGTATTTGCTTAGTACTTATTCCTGCACTGTGCTCAGAATTCAGACAGACGCAAGCTCAAACCCTGTCTGGGTGAAGTGGCCCAAGAACTGTCTTCTACTTTCTGGATGGGTCCGTTGACTATTCAGCTATAAGTTTAGGAGAGGAATGCTTATTTTTGCTGGGCCAGAATTTGGAGAGTTATGCTCAGATAAAGGCATATGGATCCATAAGCTTGCCTAGCCAGAACAGAGATCACAATTTAAGGTTGGAAGCTGTGTGGATACTTACATCTTCACACTTCGGTTACATGTCTTGGTAAGGGCCATTTGAGTGTGGAAAATGCAATATGATTCTGCCCATAGAGGGAGCCTACATGGAACAGGTCAGAAGGGTGCCTGGAGGACTGAGCCCTGCAACTCTCTCAGTCATTCTGTTTCTCAAGGGACTCTCCACACAGCACTAAGAAATGCATTTCCCCACAGGATCTGGACAAATTACCTCCATGGGAAATGCATGACTTCAAAGACAATTCACTGTGTTTTGGTCTGCTGCTTCCCCTTGTTTGGTGACAGGCTGATAAAATTCATTGACCTGTTTCATAGAATCATAGAAAATTAAGGTTAGAAGGGACCTTGGGAGGTCAGCTAGTCAAACAGTTTGCTCAAAGCAGGCCCATCCCAACTAGATAATCCCAGCAAAGCCTTTGTCTAGCCAGGCCTTAAGAACCTCCAAGGATGGTGATTCTACTACCTCTCCGGGTAATCTGTTCCAGTGTTTTTTCTGTCCTCCCAATGAGAAAGTTTTTTCCTAATATCTAACCTAAACTTCCCTTGCTGTAACTAGAGACCATTACTCCTTGTTCTGTCATCTGCCACCACTGAACAGTCTAACTCCATCCTCTTTGAAACCACCCTTCAGGTAGTTGAAGGCTGTTATTGAATCCCCTCGTTCTTCGCTTCTCCACAATAAATAAGCCCAGTTCCCCTAGCCTCTTCTCAAAATTCATGTGCACCAGCCTCCTAACCATTTTCATTGCCCTCTTCTGGACTTTCTCCAATTTGTCCAGATGCTTTCTGTAGTGGACAGCCCAAAACTGGACGCAATACTTCGGATGTGGCTTTACCAGTGCTGAATTGAGGGGAATAATCACTACCCTTGATCTGCTGACAACTTTCCTACCAATGGAGCCCAGTATGCTGTTAGCCTTCTTGGAAACAAGGGCACACTATTGGCTTATATTTTGCTTATTGTCCACTGTAACCCCGAGGTTCTTTTCTGCACAGCTACTCCCCAGGCAGTCAGCCCCCAACCTGTACTGGTGCATGGGATTGTTCTTCCTAAGTGCAAACTTTGCACTTTTCCTTGTTAAACCCACAAGATTTCTTTTGGCCAAATCCTGCTCCTGCACTCTCAGTAAGGTTTCTTTAAAGTATACCCAGCTCTCCCAGACTCTTCTCCTTCTCAGACTGGCTTCCCCGCCTACTGGGAACACCTGCCCATCAGTTCCCTGAGTGAGTCAAAATCTGCTTTTCTGAACTCCAGGGTGCTTACTCTGCTGCCCTTGTTTCTTTTCTTTCCTCAGGATCCTGAACTGAGTCATCTCATGGTCACTGCTTCCCAAGTTGTCATCCACTCCTACACACCCCACAAGTACTTACCTGTTTTTGAGCAGTTGGTCAAAAAGAGCATAACCCCTTGTTGCCCATTCTAACACTTGCACCAGGAAGTTGTCCTCAACACTCTCCAAAAACTTCCTGGATTGCCTGCACACTGCTGTATTGTCCTCCCAGCAGAAGCCAGGGTGATTGAAGTCCCTCATGAGAACCAGGGCCTGTGATTGGGAAACTTCCAGTAGCTGTTTGAAGACAGCCTCATCTACCTCATTGTCCTGGTCTGGTTGTTTATAGCAGACACCCACCATGACATCACCTTTGTTGCTCTCCCCTCTAACCCTAACCCAGAGATTTTCTACAGGCCTAGGTAGTTTCATACTGGAGCTCTGAGCAATCATATTGCTCTTTGACATAAAATGCAAACCCTTCTCCTTTTCTCCCCTGCCTGTCCTTCCTGAACAGTTTGTACCCCTCCATGACAGTGCTCCAGTCATGCGAGCTATCCCACCGAGTCTCTGTTATTCCAGTAATGTCATAGTTCCATGGCTGTGCAAGGACTTCCAACTCTTCCTGCTTGTTTCCCAGGTTCTGTGCATTCATGTGCAGGCAGCTGAGGTAGCTAGCCAATTACCCTGGATTCTCAAGAAGAATGAGAAGGCCTCCCCTGTTGCCCACTCCTGCTTGTGCTTCCTCCACATCACCCACTTCCCCACTTACCTGAAGGCTTTGGTCTCCATCCCCTGGAAAACCTAGTTTAAAGCCCTCCTCACTAGATTAGCGAGCCTGTCTGCAAAGATGTTCTTCCCTGTCCTCATCAAGTGGATCTCATCTCTTCCCGGCAATCCTTCTTCTTAGAACAGCATCCCGTGGTCAAAAAAGCCAAAGCCCTGCTGATGACACCACTTGCACAATCAGGCATTGATCTGCAGGATGTGCTTGCTTCCACCTGGCCCTTTTCCCTAGGGCTCTGTGGAACAATTTCTTTCTCTGCCCATATGACAGATTCTATTTTCCCTTGTGCCACCTAGGAAGAAATCTATCTATACTTACATAAATCATTTGCCAGCCTCTTACTGGGGACAGCTATCCAGATACACCCCCCTGTGAATGAAGAGATAGTACAGTTGGATGTTATGCCTCCTTCTCATGGCAGGAAATGAGCCAGGAATAGGGAGGCATGATGACCGATGAAGACAAGGAATGGCAATCTTAAACCATTTTCCTTACATACCATATGGGCATGTGTTATGGAAGCCAATAGGTTGTTGTAACATGGTCTATGTAAGGGAATTAAGGAGCCATATTTAGGACCCTAGAATTTCCTTCCACCATTTTACTGGGCTAAGAAAAAGCCGAGGACAGGAAAAAAAAATCTGCTTGTGGAAACTGCAACAGCAAGCAAGCATGGTTAGCTCAGAATGTGTGTGGTGCCAAGAATTTTGATATCACACTTTTGTCTAACATGAGCAGATCTTTGATCTCAAATGCTTTTAAAAATCCCATGACAGCAGTTGATATGACCCCCTTGAGAAAGAGACTTGTTTGTATATTCCTTGGTTGTATATGTATCAATATGTATATTGATACATACACTTATCAATAGTATATGTCATTCACAGCATCTAGGAGGGGCTTCCTTTTCTTTATGTCTTCAGGGGCTATACTCTTCCCAAACTCCCATGGCTGCATGGGTACGAACAAAAACAAATCCTAGTGATAGAACTGCAGATCCCAAGACATAATGGCCATGTCTACATGAGATGCTGACTGCACAGTAGCATGAAGAGACTACGAATAGTGGTGTTATGCTACTGCACAGTAGTAACGAGTTACTGTGCACTAGTAATGAGCCACTGTGTAGTAGGGCTGTGTGAGGCTTTGGACCATGCTTCAGATCCAGAGTAGCTTTGGACGCTTCTGCGTCTGAAGCAGCATGTCTGGATTGAAGCGCTGGCTTCTTTAGGCTTCCTGAAGTGGTTCGGAGGTTCCAAACCACTTCGGAAAAGCTTCAGAGCCACTTCAGAGATCCAGCCGTAGGGTATAATGGGGAATCAACGAACTATCTATAACTTTGTTCTTTTTTTGTCTGGTTTGGATGACCCTTGCACCTATCTTCTTGAAACCTGGCAGGCTTTGTGGCCTCACCACGGGCTACCACCCCTGCAGTTTTCACCCCCCTGTGGTGTAATACATACACAACATGAGTTTTGCTTTCAAGAATTTGGGGTGCAGTTCCCCCCAAACCCCTATACTGATCTTCTTGAAACTTGGCAGGCTTCATGCCCTCAGCATAGGCTACCACTCCTGCAAGTTTCATCCAAATAAGACAAAAAACAACAAAGTTATAGATAATTGATTGGTTCCCCATTATACTCTATGGCCAGATCTCCGAGGCGGCTCCGAAGCTTTGGAGCCACTTTAGCCAGATCAAAGCAAGAAACCAACCCAGAGCACCGGATCACATTGCTGGCATCTGAATTGGCTGGACCCAAAGCCAGATTGAATAGCTGCCTACTCACACACGCATACTGTGCAGCCATCATAACCAAAAAGCTTTGTGATGATACTACTGCACAGTAATGCCAGTTACTGTGCAGTCATTTAGTTCTTGTTTTGCAAGTATTCAATGACAGCGCAGTAACAACCGTGTAGTCAGTGTCTTGTGTAGACACAGCCAATGTTTCTGTAACATATTTGATTTTTTATACCTATAAGAATTGACATATCACATTGGACAAGAGTCCATCTAGTGCAAGGTCCCTGCCTTTTATAGGGATCAGAACCATACACTTCTAAAGAAGCAGCAAGACATTTCTGCAGGGAATTGATATGAAATATTCATTCCCTTATATCCCCTGTCCTATGAACTAATCCTCCCCTTATATCCCCTGTTCTTTGCATTTCAGCCTCACTATGAAATAATTCCTTCCATGTTCCAGTGCCGCCATAGCTACTGTTTTGTCTACATGCTTTTTCACTGCCTTGCTTCTTTTCTGTCAGCTTGCCAATGCAGACAATGACTTTTCTGTACAAATACTTCAGCAGCTGTTATTTGAATGTGCTATAATTCAGGGCAGGAAATAGTTAAAAAAAAGGAATGTTATTGGAAAAAAAAACCCAAACACTTTCAGCCAAGAACCCAATCATTTGTAGTCAAAAACTTCTTTTAAAAAATTTTGGTCATAAATTTTCAGTTAGTTTTCTTATAAAAAATCACATCTTTAGGTGCTTTTCACAGAAAAATTCCTACAATCAAAGATGTAGTTTTCCTTTGGAAAAATGCTTTAGCAGAAAATTTCAGCCAGCCCCAATGTGCCAGTAGCCACGTGGTCCACTACTTTTAGGAGGCTTAACTGCCATGCTGTCCTGTCATCTGACCTAACACCTGTCCCTCTAGCCTCTACTGACAAGCAGTACCATGTGTCCATTTTCAAAATCTCTTTTATTGAATTTCTCACCAAATCCACTGACTCCAAAGCATAACAATGAAACCTCAGGCCTTGGGCCATCTTTTGAAGCCAACCTCTTACATCTAATAATAGACTTTTTTGCATGAATGAGGCCCAACATCCACAGGCTATTAGCTATCAGATTTAAAATAAGTGTAATCTTTTTTGAACAATTCTAAACCCATTATGAATATCAAAGCATTTTGATACATCTTTTAGTACAATTTAGCATTGTGCACTGAGTCGAATGTGGTTCTTGGGTTATTGGTTGCCCCTGCTTGGTAGATAATGAGAATGAATTCTATCTTGCCAGAACTCCCATACATCATCAGCTTTCATTTTAGCAAGTTTTCTAATACTTTTTTCTCTAATTTTCCTTCCATTTCTTCTTCTGCATGAGCTTCCTCCTCTTCAAATTTTGCCCCTTGCTGAACTCTTGCTTGAATTGTTCCTTGATATTCCCCCTGTACTGAAAACTGATTGCTATGGACCTGTTGGTATAAGGTGATGTACACCCACACTTTTCCAGCTGCTCATTCATTGTGGACTCTGTGAAATGGTTTATTATTAGTTTGCATTTTGTAGCACATTTGTCCATCATTTATGACCTTTCTTCCCCCGCTCCCTCAGTTTCTTTATCCTGAATTTCCAGCAATTCAGGTCCCCTAGTGAATTCCAGAAAGTTAATTTCATCTTTGATCTTAAGAGTTTTCCTCATTTTTATCAGACATCCATGAAGCTATTGTCAGGCTGAAAATCCCCTGTGCAGGGGGTCAGCTTTAGACTAATGTGTTCCTCAATCCCCACTTAAGGGCTGATGTGGAAATCAAGTGGTGTAAGTCCTAGTAAGACTGCATTTCTTTACGTTCTAATTTAAGACTCAGCACTGCTAGAATGCTATATTCTGACCCATTTGCCTACAAAAGAAATTATGCCCTTTTGGCTTTGCCTCCCACTGCGATGTCAACTCAGGTCAACATCTGCATCAATCCCTCAGAAGGGACTGACTTGAGTCCTGTCCCTTCTCTAGGTCCTGTCTACAACACAAATGCCTCACATTGGCATAGTGATACTTTTTGACTTTCACATCTTTAATGAATAGTGTGTCTTTTTGCTTGCATTGGCTGACCTGAAAATGATATAGACTAAACTTTGATTGGATAAAATGACTCTTCTAAGGTATGTATGGTTCAACTCAGTAAATATAGCTGGCCTTACTATGCTTTTTAACAGTTCCCTCTGGACTGTATTTTCTTGGTGTCTACTTAGTCTCTACACATATTTCTGGACCATCATGGCTACAACAATATACCTGCCCTTCTTAACCAGATGACATGTAGTATGCTGGGTATTGGTAGGGCAGGTATGCAGCTCTGTACACATACAACTGGGCAAGTGCAAGTCCCAAAATTGTACCTGGGCAAAACACCACAACTAGTTCACCAGGGCTCTTCAAGGCCACATATTCAGTTTAATGAACAGTGGGAACCTGTATTTTATGTAATAACTTTGTGGCTTATTTCCTGTTTATCAAGCCATTGGTTACACAAATCTACTGCTGATATACTACTTCAGATGTAATTAACCATTTAGCCACATCTTAAATGTAACGTGTGCCAGGGTCCTTAGATATTTTGGTTTCCTTCTCTACAATAAGAAAAAAAAAAAGAAAGAAAGAAAAAACCAACCAACTAAACAAACAAAAAACCCCTTTTAAAGGTTTTGGTAAAGAAAGCATTTTTTTTTAATCTGAAGAAAGCTTCCTATCAAGTTTGAACTTGCAAATACAGATCTCCTTTGTTCCTTGTTACGTGATCCTTTTCTCATCTCTCTTTCCAAGAGGAAGTTATGCTTCTAGTGGGTTGGTCATTTAGGAAGTGAAAACTTAAAACCAGCATTCTCATATACCCTGTAACACTTCTCCCAATAAGTTGTGCCTTCAGATTCCCATCCAGTATCAAGGGATATTATTTTTTATTCTTTCTCCAACTCATTACACCAAAATTACTATCTTTCCTCCCAAATATAACATCCAAATGGGGAAATGTGACAGATCTTTTGTTTCAGCCTCACACAGAAGTAGCAGGTTCAAATTGCCATGTTGCCAGAGGCAGAGCTGAAGAATGACAAGCTGCCAAATTTGTTCTAAATTAGAAGCTTATCACTGGGGAAGAAATAATTTCCCCTTAAAAACAAAGTGGGAGGTGGAACTTCTTTTGAACTGACATCAATAAAACTTTGCCTTTGGTTGCTTTCCCCCTCTCTGTATTAGAAGAAATGCACAGCAAATGTAGAATGAAGTAGGGAATTTTCCATCTGACATCTTGTTCATGAGTGTTTTGCTTGAGTTGATACTTGCCTAATGTAGATAAATTGCCCTGTCAGCATTATTTCTAGGTAAGAGATCCCAGTTGCTGTGTGCTTGCTGTGAAGATATTGATGCATCTCATGAATCCTATGTAACTGGTTCAGTTCTGGGCACAACTGAGGAGAAGCAATTTGGGAGGATCATAGCTAAGGAATTCCCACAGGGTACCATTCGATGTGGGTGCTCCATGAATCACACCAAGCAGAAGAAAGCAAGGGCTAGGGGCTGGAGTATCTTCTGTTATATGTCTTCTTTCTAGAGCTGGGCAAATTTTTAAGTCATGTTTTTCCCCTCTTAAAAATGCAGATATCAGTTGACCAAAGCATTTTGCAAATTCATTCTTGATTTCACCTGAAAACAGAAAAAAGTTCTGAAAATGCTGAAACATTTTGCTATTTTGAAAAAGTTTGATTTTTCAGCTTGATCCAATCTTTCATTCTGTACTTCAGTATTATTTTTAAATATTGAATGCTAAAAATAAAACCTTTTACAAATGAACCTCTTGCTCTCGGTCAAGTAAAACATTCCATTCAACTCCAAAATAATTGGAGTTTCCTGTGCCCAGGGGATTTAATTCATTTAAGAATACTGCAAATTAGGAAATTGTAAGATGTATGTGTGGTCAACATGTATTGGCTGAGGCCTTTAGGTACTTGAAGTGGTGACAGTTAGGGATGTGACCCGTGACCTCTTAGGAATGCTATACTAAAAAGTACTCCTATAATAAACATAGTTACACTAACAAAGATGCTCTTTGACTCACATCCCACAAGTGAAACAAACTATGGATAAGCATTAGCATAAGATGGATTGTTGGGGTCAGAGAGTAGTAATCAATGGCTCTCTGTCAGGGCTGGCCCACAATTTGTGGGGCCCCCTGCAAGAAATAGTTTTGGGGCCCCCTGCCCTGAAGAAGGAAGCAGTGGGGGGGAGGGTGGTGGCGAGCGGTCAGACTCAGAGGGCCCCTTAGCTCTGGGGCCCCCTGTGGCCACAGATTTTGCAGTATAGAATGGGCCGGTCCTGCCCTCTATTTAAATGGCAGCTGGTCTCAAGTAGACTGTCCCAGGGGTCAGTCCTAGGGCCGGTTTTGTTCAATATCTTTATTAATGACCTCAAACATGGGATGGAGTGCACCCTCAGCAAGTTTACAGATGACAGTAAGCTGGGGGAGTAGTAGATATGCTGGAGGGAAGGGCTAGGTTTCCGAGAGACATAGAGAAATTGGAGGACTGGACCAAAAGAAATCTCATGAAGGTCAATAAAGAAAAGTGCAAAGTCCTGCACTTAGGATGGAACAATCCTATGCACTGCTACAGGCTGAGGACCAAATGGCTAAGCAGAAGCTCTGCAGAAAAGGACTGGGGGATTACAGTGGACAATAAACTGAATATGAGCCAACAGTATGCCCTTGTAAAGAAGGTTAACAGCATACTGGGCAGCATTAGTAGGAACGTTGCTAGCACATTGAGGGAAGTGATTATTCCCCTCTATTCAACACTGGCCACATCTGGAGTACTGTGTCCAGTTTGGGGCCCCCCCACTATAGAAAAGATGTGGGCAAACTGGAGACAGTCCAGCAGAGGGCAACAGGTAGAAGGTGAAGATGAAAGGTGTGCATGAAGAGTGGCTGTTCCTTAAGGACACAAAGGAAGTCCATTCCCATGAAGAGAAAATGTAACAGAAGGATTGGGAATCCCTCCTAGCTAAACAGGGAAATCACAGTCCTCTTAAGAAAGAAGAAAGAGGCTTATAAACAATGGAAGCTCGGGATGGGCCCCAAGGAGGATTATTCCACGATGGCCTGCATTTGCAGGGAACGGATAAGAAAGGCTAAAGCAGTGACTGAACTTAGATTAGCAATGAGAATCAAGGACAACAAGAAGCCCTTCTTTAGGTACATAGGGAACAAGAGGAAAACAAATGGGAGTGTGGGGCCATTGATCAACAACTCAGGAGAGCTGGTTACCAGCACCCAGGAGAAAAGTGAACTCCTGAATGACTACTTTGCCTTGGTCTTTCACTGAACCAAAGGGAAAACAATGCCAGGTAGAGTACAGAATGAGCACAGTAGGAATAATTGCCTTCCTACTATTGCCGTAGAATTGGTGTATGACCAATTAAAAAATGTAGACATATACAAGTCAGTGGGACCAGGTGATCTTCATCCGAGAGAGCTGAACGAGCTGGCTGAAGTCATTGTGGACCCCTGGCAAAACTCTTTTACAACTCGTGACGCTCTGGAGAATTCCCTGAGGACTAGAAGAGGGCCACAGTGTTGTGCTCAACCACAAGAAGGGCAGGAGGGAGGACCTGGGTAACTACAGCCTGTAGTCTACAGGCGAATCAGCCTAACTTCCATCCTAGGGAAAATCCTAGAAAAGTTCATCAAGGAATCTATCTGCAATAAGCTTGCAGAAGGTAGGATTCTGAACAACAGCCAGCATGGCTTCATCACAGGCAGGTCTTGCCTTACCAACCTCATCTCTTTCTATGACCAGGGAAGGAGGAGGAGCTGCAGCATTGGCAAGAACAGAGGTCTGCCTGCTGCTGACTCTGGTGCTGCTCAAGCTGGGCAGGGGAGTGTGTGTGGGTGGAAGTGAGGGGGAGGGGGAGTGAAGGAGCTGGCTACTCCAAGCCCTGCCAGGCAAGCAACTATAGACAGGTGAGGGAATCAGCCGCAGACAAAGACTCAGAGAGCTGGTGATGCCAGCTCGGCTCCCTGTCCCCCCTCCCCTTGCTTGCCGGCAGTGGCAGCTGATTCCCTGCCCTTCACAGTGCTGAGAGCCAGGTAGGCAGCACTGATCTCACCCTTCCCCTTGCCCTGCCAGTGGAGGGTCTGGGCTCAGCCACATGGCAAAAAGCAGGCAGGGGGGAAGCTCCCACACATGCATACCCAACCCACCCGCACCCCACACACCCAGTTCGCTAGCGGCTCTGTTCAGCATGTATAAAGGCGATGGTGACATGGTGCTGAGAGACCTGAGCCGGCTCTTTTCAGCATATATAAAGCCTGGGTCTCGCAGCACTGTGTCACTGTTGGCTGTGGCTGCAGCCAGGGTACAGCCGCGCTGCCTGATACTGCAGGCACCACGGGGAGCATGTCAGGGGGAAGGTGTGTGGTGGCCCCCACTCAAGCCCCTCCACAAACTAAACCACAGACCACACATCCTCCCCACAACTCCCCATACCCCGATATCCCCCCTGTCACTGTCCATACCCTGGATATCCCCCTGCCACTCCCCATGGCCACCCACACCCATAAACCCCCCCCCCATCCCCACATCCCTACTTAACCTGTGACAACTCCTGGGTCCCTATCCTTGCCACGCTTCTGCTTGCCCCAGCATGGTAAGTGTTCATGCACTGCGTGCTGGGGCAGCAGGAGCACCATAGAGACAGTCTGGTCAGAAACCAGAGTCTCTCTCTTGGAGGACCAACTCCTGGGTTGCCTTGGGACATGGTCCAGGACCGTGCCCTGCCCTGCTTTTTACGCCCATGGTATTTTTTGATCCCTGGATATCTAGGGGTCTAATTTTGCCCCCGTGCTGAATATTTGCAATGCAGGGAACATTTTTGTTCCAGCATGTGCCTCTTGCAGCATCTCAAACCCACTGAAAGAGGCATGTGCTCGCTTGTCTGGATGCACCTTCAAAGTGCATCAGTGTTTCTGGGTGAGTTGCACCTGAAAGGAACTAGTGTCATTGGGGGAGAGGGGAGGAGGGAGGGAGGAAGGAAGGAACAAAAAAAAACCGCTGTGTGGAACAAACAACCAGCCCCATCAGCAAACAAGCTGTGGGAGGCTGATACGTAGATGGTACTACCAATCACGCAAATGTTATGATTTAGGCTCAGAACTAAAAACAAGCTTGGTTCAAAAATCACAAAGTGCCCCTCCCCTCCCCCCCATAATTAATTTTCTCCCTTGGTTCTTGAAATTTTATGGTACAACTGGGTCACAGTTTCAAGGTTTTCTTCAAAACCATGAAGGCTAGAAACTTACTCTTGTTTTAAATAAAAGCTAATATTTCAATTAATCACAGAACTCCAAAAAACATCAAATATTATAGGCCTTGGTATAGGAGAAAAACATGGCTGCAGTAATCAAGATTCAAGACATTTAGGCAGACCAAAATTACAGCAAAAAAAACCTTGTTTTCATAAGAAATAACTCAGCTTGCTTTGTTTTCAGATTTCTTTAGCTCCCTCTTTATTCCAGTGTGCGTTTTAGACATTTATTGTGGGTTTATGATGATTTGCAATTTTCATTTGCACTTTATTTCCCCGTGGAAAACTCTGACTCAAACACAGCATGTGGCTTTCAGTTACATGCCTGCTGGATTGTTCTAAGCAGAGTTTTCCAGCTGGGTTTGCAAAGACATAAGATGTTCAAGTGATTTGTTTAAGGTCATCTAATAAGCCAGGAACTTGTTGGTAACAGAATCCAGGGGTTCTTGACTGGTAGAATATCACACTAATCTAACCAGGCAAAACTTTGCACTACCAAGCATCATGTTGTCAATTTACTATGAGACCAGAGGCCATACTCACTGATGTATACATGCAAATACAAGTTTCATCATAATATTAACATATACACTCAGAATTTTCTTTTGTGCTTTGTTCATCCAGAGAGATAAATAGGAATTGCCAGAAAGCAAGAACAATCTTGATTTGTTCAGGTTTGTCCTTCCCCATAGTTAAAGGCTAACATTATAAATGTTAGTTGTGGAATGTAGATATAGAGGTAGCTATAACAATGCCCATCTCTATTAGTTACAAAGCTATTTCCCACCGCTAGTTCAGATGGCTGCAAAGCTTATCATCATTTCAGAGCTTCACATAAAAGTGTTCTTCATTGCTCAAATGCTGATAGCACAGTGGTAAATGCAGTATGGCAACACCTCTGCCTGCACCAGATTTTTGAATGATAGCATGTTGCAGGATGAGCAGGACCACTTATAAAGGCGGAAGGCAAAGAAATTCTGGGGAAAAGTTGCAACTTGTTTCTCTGCCTCGTTGTGGCTCATGCAAGCTTATGCATCTCCAGTTCATGTAGTCTACAAGGTACACTTCTACCCTGCCTTTAAGTCTCTTGATGTCTAAGAATGGTCACACAATGATCATTACTTAGTAACAAGTAAGAAAAAAATTAAAAATTCAAAAACTGCTTTAATTATTTTCAAAATAAAATGTTCACATTTTTCATTCCAAAATGAAATTTTGTTTTGAAGTGCCGTTAATTTTAATTTAAAAAGAAGATAAAATAAACTTAAAATTAAATGAAATATTTCATTTGACCCAAGACAAATTATTAGGGGTTTCATCAGTAGCATAACTAAATGGAGGGTGACTGGGGGTATGGAGGGGAAGAAGGGACTCACACAGAATAGCCACCACCACTGGTGGCCAGCATCACTGCTTCTGGTGCCCAGTAACCAACAGTACCCTGCGTACTGCCACTATCCAGGGCACAAAGCTGGCTTGTTACACCTGTGAGTTTCATATTACTGGAAGGGGGGGAGATCATTTGTAATTTTTGGCCAACTCAAAATGTTATTTCATATTTTTGGTCTAGCCAAAACACTTATAAATCACTTAGTCATGAGACTCTAATCAAGGAATTACATTCACTTACTCTGCCTCCTCCTTTTTCACAGGTGATTTTAGTCCATTGTATGAAAAAGAAAATTGTGTTACAGCATGTAACACAAGCAAGTTAGACAGCTATAGTTAAAATCTAGTGCCAAATGGAAATAATGAGGACACCCCTATGCCCATTAAGGGCATAAGGGCTAAAGTCAAAGGAATCATTTTGATTTGTATTTATTTTTTCACCCATTATTGCCCAATTACTGTAATTTCATCTCATCTTTTAAAGGTCATCACTTGTCTCTTTCAAAGCAGAGACCAAGGCAGAACAGGATTTATCCACATTTAATAAAGGAAACATTATGGTCAATGGTTAGAAACCAATCTCAGCTCCTTCCTGATTCAGGTCATGTGTACCCTATGGAAAACATTACTCAGGTCTGCTGTGCCTATATATACCTGATGCAGACAAGAGGCATTCAGATTAGGCTATAAATGGTCAGCCTACACTCCTTACTCGATTCACCAGCCAGGGCAAAATTGCCTTTCTGGTTTTTTTGGATTCAGACTAGCGAACAATATTCATAACAGCACCAGTCTTCATCTACAGACTGTTATACAGCCCCACTCTTAAAACACTCTTGCACCAGATTAGTCACTCAGCAGAAGTTAAACTGTTAACAGCTAATGGCAACAAGGTCCAGTCTCACATACGGAGATTAGAAACTCCCCCAGCCCTGCTCCAGCCCTCCTCAGGTGGGTGATGACCACTACAACTTGTATAGAACCCTAATATATAGGGGGTGCTGGCTTTTTGTCCTGATTTCCTCTCTGTTTATCCAGCAGGAGCCTCTTTTATTCTTTTCATGGAATCTAACCAGTTGTGGTAGCACGAAGGGGCACCAGCTAAGAACAAGTTTGCTGTACACTGTAGAAACTCGAGTCAGAACCAAGTTCTGCCTTTACGAGCTCCAGTGAGGAAGGCACTCTCTTCATGCCCTTGTTTTCTGAACTCCCCATTGTCACTGAAAAAAAAAAAAGTTTTCTCCATTAGCCATCTGTTCTTCATTGTTCTGGAAAATCAACAGGAGAGTCCTGGAAAATTGAGAGGCAAAGCAGCATGCTGTCAGGACTGGAGCATCCAAATACAAAACAGGTATGTGCAAAACAGACGATAACTTTCTAACCCCAGCATTCATCGTTTTGGCAAAAAAACATTAACCCAAGTTAAATGTACAGTCTGCCCAGAAGTGAGTTAAGCAGAACTTTGCAGCATGTCACAGGACTGGACTGTATTATCCCATAAAAGCCCACAGAGCTCTCACCATTCAGATTCTTTGCAAACCCATGGTTATCCCCTATAGAGAAAAAGGGCCTCAGAAAGAAAAGCAGAGGGGGGAGGTGGGAACAATCTCTTAGAACTCAAAGAAACGCGTCTTTCTAAGTTGTTGACAGTTATGTGATTTTGATCATTTCTGAAAGGAGTTAACTGGCCTTTATATTCTGATTCCATTCAAAATGGATAATTTTCCATTTAAAAACATATTTCTTTCCCCAGTGAGTAGGAAATGAAAGTAGATGGCTTTGTATCCTTAAAAGTGTATTATCCAGATCATCTGTGGGGAGATTTAGAAGAAAGAAATCAATCTCTCTGCAGCAGCAAAATTTTAAAGCCTGCTAATTTTACTGTGATGCTTTCAAATAAAGAGACAGATTCATGTCTCTGATGTAGCAGTGTTGTTTGGTCCCTGCTTCATGTCAGGTGCTTCTGAAAGAGACTGGGAAATTATAATAATGCTGTCCCCCAGACATAAAAATCAGTCCCTTTCCACCACCACAGCTTTAGATTACAAACATTAAATTCAATGGAGAACTTCTCATTCCTTCTCTCAGATTAGCTGTTTATTGTTGATGTTCCTTAAGGTGCAGATCAACAACCACAGTGCTTGTGATTTCTTCCATCATACTTCATCTTTAAGGTTTGAGTAGTGGCCAAAACAATTCCAGAATTAAAGCTGCTAAATGAAATACTAAGGCAGCAAGAAAGACAAAACTGGAAACAGGAAGAAAAATTTTCTCTGGGCACATCTACATGAGATGTTTACTGCAGTTGCCTAATTAGCTCCTCAGCAAAGTCTTGGCATCTACACATGCAGCACTATTTGGTCGCAGTAAACAAATTAACCTCTGCAAATCAATACTGTGCTGGCCTCAGCAGATTTACCTGGAGTCCTGGGGGTATCCTGGAGCAGCAGCAGCACTGAGCCAGCCGCTTGGAGCCTGGCTGGTAGCCAGAGTGTGGCTCTGGACATCCGGGCTCTGGTTTTTGGTGGTGCATGCTGCTGCTGTGTATGCTATGCCACTATTTTTAATGACAATTTTTTTTTGACATCAGGATCTCCCAATGTCAGAAAAACCATCATGCTGTTAATTAGCAGCATGGCACATGGATGCACATGCACCACATGTGGTTTCTGGCACCTCAAATGGGTTTGAGGCATGACAAACAGCAGGTGCATGCTTATGGGGGCATGTTCTTTGTGTCTTATTAAATCTTTAATGCTATTAGGAGCTGCCATACAAAGCTCTGAAGGATGCTGTTGCCTGCTTGTGAAGTAGGTAGAATTTGATTAGTTGTAAGATATGTTTTTCTGGTGCCTGCCCTAGCAATGAGTAGTATGGATGTTATCCATTGAGAAGTAAGGGAGTTCACTCTTCAATTCTCATCAGTCCCTGGTCACCGCACAAGTTTCTAAAAGCAGGGATGATGGGGGGAGAAGGGGAAAGGGAATATTATTTGTAAATATTTTAATGAAATGTTTATTCCTTTTTTGTAATAAAACAAGTCAAAATTTGACATCATGATTAGTAATTTTGCTTCTGTCCTCCCATAGCATGTAACCATTTAGACCTTCAAAAAAAAAAAAAAGTTCTCCAGCCATTTCTATTCACAAGGATGCTTAATAATCCTTTTTTTTTTTTTTTGGTAAATCCTGCCTGTACTATGATACAGGGAACATGGATGCCACTCTACAGTGGATACCTTCCCAGTGTCTATTTTCCAAAGGCCCTTACCACAGTTCATGATAACCGGAGAGGCCTCGCCATGTATCAGATGCTCCATGGTTCTATTCGGAGGCTTCTGATTCAATTCAGACCTTTTAATGGGTCTCCTGATTCGATTCGGATTTGGAGATTCGGCCACCACATCGGACCAAATCTCCTCCAAATCGAATCAGCTACCAAAGCTTTGCATAGCCCTAATCTATACCTGTGGTCCAGTCATAGGTGGAGTTCCACCAGGTTTCCATTATCCCTATGAGATCATAATCATTACTGTTTAGGAGTAGGGTGAGCTCCTCCTGTTGCCCAGGCTCCTGGCGTTTGTGTAAAGGCAAGCGAACTTGCCATTGGAGGCCCTAGGTTTCCCTGCACTTCTGGAAGAGCCCTATCCCTGGGGTGGGGAAGGAGTTTGTTTCCTTGTACAGCCTGACCCAATTGTTTGGTGGCTGATGCTTGGTGGGCTTGCACCAGTGATTATCTGCCCATCCCCTGGCAAACTTTAAAGTCCAGTCAAGCAGGTCAGCCATTCTGGCTGAGAAGAGCTTCTTTCCCATGCGAGTGAGGTAGAGGCCGTCCCTTCCCAATAATTTGCTGGCTCGCTCTCTGAAGTGTGGGCCGTGGACATAGAAGCTGAAGCTTTCACTATGGCACCAGATCAAGAGGAGGCCTATACGGAAGGTGAGCTGATTAGGCTGGAAGATGTAGCTAATGCAGCACAATTTAGAGAGGCCCAAGAGGAAGATGCAGAGTTACAGCAGATCTGCAAGAAAGAAGTCCAGGTGGCAAGGGCATTGCCTGCGCTGCCAGGGCAAGAGTACCGCTATGAGGTGAGATAAAACCTTTTATATTGGATAATAGTGAATATAATAGTGAAAGGGGAGGCAGGAACTGAGTTTTCCCAACTGGTGATCCCAAAACCATTTTGGAGTTTGGTAGGGCACATAGCCCACACAACTCCTACAGGAGGTTACTGGGACATGACAAAACCTTTGCTAGGATAAACCGGTGGTTTTTCTAGCCCAAGTATCATTATGAAGTCACTCAGATGTGTCTGCTATGCCTGGAATGTCAAAGGGATAGAGAAGTGAGGTCCCCATGGGCCCCTTTACAGCCTATGCCCATCATAAATGTCCCCTTTTCCTGCATGGCTTTGGATGTAGTGGGATCCCTACCCAAAAGTAGCACCAGTAATCAGTGCATTCCATTATTTATAGATTACATGATGCACTACCCCAATGCTAATCCATTCCACTCAGTGACTGCCCTCCTCATAGCAGAGGAGCTGGTCAAGTGGGTAGTTTGAATGGTCATTCTGCAAGAGATCTTGACTGACCAGGGCCAGAATTTTATGTCAGGCATGTTGCAAGTCATATGCCAGAGTCACCTACCTCCATACATTAGTTTAACACCTGCAGACAAATGGGTTGGTTGAACAACTTAATGGTACCTTGAAGAAGATGTTAAGGTGGTGCACACAGGTGGACCTGCAGAAGTGGAGTCTGATGATACCCCCATCCTATTCACAATACAGGATATACCACAAGATTCACTGAAGTGCTCCCTGTTCGAGTTAGTCCTTGGATATACACCTTGGGGCCCTTTGCAAGTGGTAAGAGAAGGATGAGAATAGCCTGGCAGAGTGAAGAGGATGGCTAAAGAGTACAAGAAAGAGTTTCAAAAACACATTCATGCTGCACACTTGCTGGCCTTTGAGTGGCCCAGCAAGAACAGAAGAAGGTCCACGATGTTGAGGTCAAACTTTGACAGTTCAATGTAGGGCAAAAATGGTTGATGTTGCTGCCAACATCTGCCAGCAAGTTCCTTACTCAATGGCAAGGTCCTTTCGAAATCCTTAGTGGCATTGGCCCAGTGGACTGTCAGATATTCAGACTGGGCCACAAGAGAGAGAGGCAGATTCTTCGTATGAATCTGCTCCGGGAATGGTGGGCACCTCAGGGATGGTTGGCAACCCTAGAAAAAGAACAAGATGAACTTGGTCCAGAGCCCCCTCTCCCCCCCGCTCCCAAGGGGAGTGGAAATCCTGGAAAACTGCTTCCACAGACTGGGGAAGAAATGATGGCTGACAAGAGAGAGTAGCTCTGAAGACTTGCCTTTACCTTCTGAGACATTTTTAGTGATGAGCTGGGGTGGGTCCACCACACAGAACATCAGATCCACACACCACGTGGAGTGGTGGTGCAGGAGCATTGGTCCCCAGTGCCTCATCACCTTCACAAGGAAATACACCAAGAGTTGTGCAAGATGCTTCAGCAAGGGTTTATCAGACCCTCCAGAAGCCCCAGTCCCTAAAAGCAATGGGTCGCTCTGCCTATGCATGGATTACAGGAAATTAAATGCTATCACTACCTTTGACACCTTTCCTATGCCCAACATTGCAGAACTGGTGGAGCACATTGGCAGGGTGCAGTACATCTCCACATTGGACATGTCTAAGGGGTATTGGCAGATTTATATGGCCAGCCATGATAGGGCCAAAAACAGCATTCAGAACCCCTTGGGGGCTCTACAAATGCATCTAGATGCCATTCAGCTTACATGGTGCTATGACTACATTTCAAAAGGTCATGGATCGCATGCTGGCACCCTGTGCTAAATATGTGATGGTATACATCAACAATGTGGTCATATTCACAAAGACATGGGACCAATACCTACGGGCAGCAAAGGCCATACTTGGGAAATTATGGGAGCTAGGAATGATGGCAAACCCCAGAAAGTGCATACTGGTGAAATGTGAGACCAAGTACATGGGCTTCCAGGTAGGCCACAGGGTTATTAAGCCCTTGGTGGACAAGATAGCGGCAATCCAAGGATTCACCCCCACAAAAAAATGCAAACAAATGTGGTCATTCCTGGGATTGGCAAATTACTATAGATGATTTGTACCACACTTTGCTGACCTACCTGCTCCTTTATCAGATGCCCTAAAGCGGGGCAGCTCCAAGATGCTGAGATAGACATCAGATATGGCACACAGCTTTGACCAACTGAAAGCTGCCCTATGCCAGGATGTGGTAATACATGCCCCTGATTTTAATAGACTCTTTATTTTGAAGATGGATGTCTCTAACACTGTTGTCAGAACAGTGTTAACTCAACATGACCAAAGCATTGAAAGACCAGTGGCTGATGCAAGTCATAAGCTGTTGCCTGCTGAGACGAGGTATGAAACCATAGAGAGCGAATGCCTGGCCATCAAGTGGACCATTGGATATTTTCATTACTATTTAATGGGGCGTGAGTCCCAGCTGGTAACAAACCATGCCATGCCCCCCTGTGATGCCTCATCCATGCACAGACCAACAATGCTTGTATTACCCATTGGGCCTTAGCGTTACAACTGTATACATTTAGTGTGGTACGCAGCCCGGGAAAAGGCAGCACTGTGGCTGATTTTCAGTTCAGGTGTGGTGGCATAGAAGTCAATGTGGAACAGGATCCACAGCCAATGGAGGATGGCATAGACACAGGTAATGAAGATAACCAAAGATAAGATGCTTACATAAGAAGCTTAAGGGGGGAGATGTGTCACTTCGTGGGGTGACAAGGCTCCCAGGTGCCCCAGGAGTAGGGGGAATTTCCCCCCACCCCCAAAAGTCTCCAGCCAGCACAGGATCATGGTCCGGAAAGGGCTGAGGGTCAATTTCCCTTACCGTTAGTTAGCTGAGCTCTGGAAGCAGAGGTATACACTGCTCTCCCATGCTGACTTAAAAACTCTCCCTGCATGTGTTCTCCCTGCATGTGGAGAGGCATACACCTGATGATGCCATAAAAAGGTGTCTGGAGCTCTGACAAGGGGCAGCTGATGGCGATGGAGCGGTGGCAGTGCGAGCTTCAAGGAGCTCCCCTGCAGACCTGGTGAGATCTGACAAGGATGCTGAGGAGCTGCCAATGAGCCTGACCAGAGGAGACCTGGAGGGGTCTCTGGCCCCAAAGACAGAGACCTGGAGGCAAGCATTTGACTTTTGGGATCCACCTCAGGACTGAGCCCAGATATCAGACACTAGATGTGTGAGCCCATCTCCCCAAGCAGCACCACTTGGAGTGCTCCAGGGTTTAATTGGTTTCCAGCTTTTTCTTTTGCTTTTTTCTTTGGGAATGGGAGCCAGCATGGGAGAATCATGGCACAACTCATGGAAGCTGCCAGGCTACTCCAAGCCCGAGCAAGGGGAACAAGTCACTACTGAAATGCCTAAGGGTGATACCTCAGCATCCTAGACTGTGAAAGTGGGCATCAGCATTGTCCCTCTCACAGGCAGGGCAACAAGGTAGTTTATCTCATGTGGCAGCCTGGTACATTATGACCACCATGACTTCATCTGGTTGGTAAGTGGATGGGGTATAGGGGAGGCGGAGCCCCAAGTCACTCGCCATAGCACCAAGCCAAATGGAGTGTGGAAGAATTCCCTGTTTTTGGAGGAACCGCCCCTTCCATCAGTAATTTTCTAATGAGCAAGACATAGTGAGCCAGTCACAAGGAGTCCACTCCAGGGCAGGAAGCTCCAAGTACCTGGTGGGGTGCAAAATCAGAGAGCTGGGGAGAGACGATTGGCACAGGTACTATAACATTTGGACCTGTGACCCCCCCCCCCAACCGGCCCTACCCAAGGGACAGTTCTGTGATTTAGTTTCCACTTATCATGGAGTAAGTGTTTGCACACAGGTAAATTACCATGGAACAGGTGACATATAGAAAAGCCATGCTCTTTTTTGGCTGTACAGTAAAATTGGTCTTATGGTCATAGCCTCAGGCTGTTCAAATGAAAACTAAATGACTTTTAGATAATGCCTTTAAAGTTCAACACACAGATAGATACTCAGTGGGGCCAATTCCATTCTTATCACATATATAAATTAGGAATAATTCTGTGAAAGCCAGTGATATTAAAACAATGTGAACCAGGTCATGGGGCTCGTTACACTTAACTTTGCACTCCAATCACAGCTGAGTAGCACGTGTTGATTCTCTAAAGGGAGCCAATGTCAGTGAGAAATGGGCTACTAAAGTGATACTTGGGGCTGTAAAGAAGAATTCCCAACCTCAGTCATTTGATATGTCTAGGTTATAGATGATGAACACCTTGTCTTACGGATGAGGATCGGTGCTTGCCAACCTCAATGACTACACTTCCAATTTAACCTCAGGTCTTTTGATTCATCCTTTTCTCCAAAGCAAATTTCTCTCATAAAAGGTTTACTTGCCACACACATGCTGCATAGCAACAGCAACATACAGTTGAGTTATTACGTACCTATTGCTCAGGGCCCTGGAGGGTAGACCTGGAAGTGTTAAATATACAAACTCACTGATAAAAAACAGTATGGTACAAAGATATCACAGCCACAAATGCAATGATCTGCTTTGGTGTATTTGGTGGCAAATGCAGGTGTGAATGAAATGTAAGCACTAAACTCATTCTTGAAAGGTAAAAGTCTGGGGGGTTGATATTGAAAGATGCTGTGGCCAGGAAGAACCAAAAGACCACCTAGACTGATCCCCTGCATATTGCAGGCTATGGGATTTCACCAGCTATAGTTGGGCTGGGCCCAGTAGTCTGAGTTGGACTAAAGTAAGCATCTCTTCCAGAGTTGCATCCAAGTCTTGACTTGAAGACATCAGGAGACAGAGAATCAACCACTTTCCTTGATACCTGATAGCAAATCTCTCTCACTTAAAATCTTATTTCAGATTTGCATTTACCTGGGTTTAACTCACAGCCATTGGTTCTTTTTGTATCTTCCCCTTCTGTATCAAGGAATATATTAACTCTGTAACCTACCTACAAGAGAGGGAGCATTTCCCATGAATGAGGATACTAGTGGATACTTGGGTAGGTTTCATACCAGTTTTCTAAGTCATCTCTCATCAGTAGTATTTTCCTCACCTCCTTCACTCTTATACGGGAACTAAGCTGAGAAAATCAAGTTACAGTTGAATCAGTGGGCCCCCAGCCTAAGAGGGACATCTTCTTCTAGTGTCCTTGTCATAAACTAGATGATTTTCCAGGATTGTTCACAAGTGATGGCTCTTTCTGTTGTTGCAGCAAGGTACAGGCCTCAGCAACGAGTCAGCAAATTAGCATGTGCTCCATAGTCTGCATTTCACTTCACTGCATTAGCATATATTTATGTCATTAGAGTAGCCCCATTTGATCATGTTGGTATTTAACTTCCAATTTGGGTGTGCAGGCCATACAGGCATCACCATTTTGGCCAATCTAAATCTGTCCCTCTCTGAAAATCCTCCTGGGGTTCCAGGTCCATTTCAGAGCACCAGATTGCACATAATGTTTCCTTCCATAACCTCAGTCCTGCCCTGTTCAGCCATTATATTCAATGGTGTGACACTCATCACAACCATTTAATGTTTTAAGGCATCCACTTGCTTCTGTGTGACCACAGAGTGGATGGCTGAGGTCTTCCATATGCTGTGATCTTCCTTTTTGGCTCTCTACCTTTCTTCTTATATCAGGTGGTGCAATGCCAGCCAGTAAGTAGAAACTACCCTTTGGTGTTGGCTTTAGACAACCTGTTATTTTACAACAGCTGTCATTTAGAACTGGGTCTATTTTCTTGGCATACTGGACATGTAATACTCTGCCATGGAGTAACACAAGGCAATAACAGTGACTCTGAGGTTGGTGATAGCTCCTGGGAAAGTTAGGTCTAAACATCAAGGTTTATTTTAATAAGCGGGGCATTTCTAAAGTCCAGGATCGTGCCTCCAAAGGGTTGCAAGCTCTTTGTCATTCTTGCCCTGTGTCTGAGCACTTTGCATGGGGGTTCAGACATTAGCAGAGCCATAGCCACTGTGATAATGTAGTGTTGGCAGAATTGCCTTACACAACATGTACCAAGCAGATTTTTTGGTATTGGTAGAGCTATACTGCCTCCCCAAATGCCATGAGTTATGCAAGACACAAACTCGTGCCTTGGAACACTCAAGGATTTTGCTGATATAGCTATGTTGGATAGACAGCATCATTTTTCTCCACTCCTAAATGACTTCGTTCTGCTACTTTCCCACGTACTGTACAACAGACAATCAAAGCCTAAGAGCAATTCAACACAGAGATGCTAAGATTGGGCCCTACATTTTTCTCTGGACAGCAGTAGCAGAAATATTCTTCCAGAGCCTTTCATAACCAAAGGTACATGCCTGAGCCTGTCCTGTGCCCTGCAACGCCCCACATTATGTCTTGCTACTCTTGTCTCTATGACTGTCATTTCTATTCCTCCACAGTGCATACATGCATTTGGTTTGGTTAGAAAATGCTACAGGTACATTTTGTGCAAAGCCTTGTTTTTTTTTTTCCAAAGAGGCAGCAGGTTTCAAACAGACAAAGTAAGAAATCCTTCCTAATCAACACAGAGGTTTGAGCTACTCAAAGTAGGGTTTATATCTCTACCTTTGCCTTCTGCAATGGGATTCTATTCTAATAGTATTACATGTGTAATGGCCATCTTTACCTTTGCTCCCTCATACTGTTTGGTTTTTACCTCCAGATCTCACTATGTGCTTTAACTGGCATGGCTCTTAGCCAACTAGAGTCAGAAAAAAGAGACAAAAACAAGGTTTACTGGATCATCAAGAGCGAGTCTCTAGAGGTAAGGCAGCTGTCCACTACCTGGACACCAGTTCAGATTTAGATAGCAAACACTTAAGACCATCTTATGTAAATCCCAGCTTGCACTTTCCTTGCTGAAGTATAAATGAAGTCTAGCTGCTCTGCTTTGATGAGTCACTTGGTTTGAACTCTTAAATCTGTGGATAGTGCAAAGGGCAGGCATTTCACTGGCTGGGAATCTATATAAAAGAGGCCGTTGTCCAATTAGTTGTGAGCATTTTGACAACCTGTAAGAAAGGAATGGCATAACTGATCTGCCAAGAATACAGGAGCAATTTGATTGTGGGGAAGCAGAAGCACTCCCAGAGCATTTCTTTTGAGGTGTTCCTGCTAGCAAAAGAATCAGGCATGAACTTTCACAGTAGAGAACTTCTTTTACTGATTAGTGTGTGTATATAATCAATGTATGAAATGCATACCCGACCTGATAACTAATGGTTTTAGAAAGAAACCTGCTTTGTGCTTTAAAGAAGGCTGCTTGGGCACTTTCTGACATAGTCTAACCTTTTTATAAGAGAGAACATTTTCAAAATGTTTGGGGGCTAGAGGGAAGAGGGAGGGAGAGATGGAAAAGGTCTTCATTCATCTTAGAGGCAGAAGACCCAGATTGTAGTCTCTGTCATGCATGACTCAGGAAAGAGGCTTGAATCCAGGTTGCCACACTACAGTTATAACTCCTTTCATAGGGACATTGGCTGCTCTGAATTGTATCTCAGGTTCTTCTGTTAGAGCTCTTTTGCTTTTTATAATAATTAATTGGGGCATAAGCACTGGTTGAATAGTTCAACGATCATCAGACTGGGTGCAGAAAACACAAGAACTTGAACAGGGGGTGGGGGAGGGAAAGGGAACAACCCTGATAGTAACTATGATCCTCGGGATATAGTTTTCACTTGCTGGTAGACCAGGACCCGGATGGTCAGTCTGAGTAGACCATGCTAACTCAATGGCTTTCTGTAGTAGCAGCCAAGGTCAGAAGCAGGTATCAGTCCTAAACCAGAATATCTGGAAAACAGGAAGAGGAATACCTGACCATGTTACTCGAGTGCCTTGGCCCAGCAGAAAAGTGGGAGGGTTTTATAGCCCTGTCTTCAAGTACTCAACTCCTATCCATAGATTCATAGATGCTAGGATCAGAAGGGACCTCAACAGATCATTGAGTCCAGCCCCCTGCTTAGGTGCTGGGGTCAGATGACCCTAGCCAGTTGCTTATGCAGCCTTCTCTTAAAGACCCCCAACGTAGGGGAGAGCACCACCTCCCTTGGAAGCCCATTCCAAATTTTGGCCAACCTTACCTTGAAGAAGTTTTTTCCTGATATCTAGCCTAAATCTGATCTCTGTCAGTTTCTGAACATTGTTCCTTGTTACTCCAATAGGTGCCCTGGTGAACAGAGCATCTCCAATCCCTTGCTGCATCCCCCTAATGAATATGTAGGTAGTTACAAGATCACCTCTCAGCCTTCTCTTGTGGAGGCTGAAGAGGTCCAGGTCGCTCAGTCTTTTCTCATAGGGCTTGTCCTGTAAGCCCCTAACTTCTTCCGGACCCTCTCAAGTCTATCAACATCCTTCTGTGACTGCTAAGCCAATTTGTCACCCATCAGACCATGTAAACATCTATGTCACAGCCTCTTAATTTATTTATGAGAATGGGATGACATACCGTATTGAAGGCCTTGCTCAAATCCAAGAAAATGACATCTACCTCTACCCCTGCATCTAAGCATTTTGTGACCCTGTCATAAAATGAAACCAGATTGGTCAGGCATGATCTACTTGCTATGAAACCATGCTGGTTTCCCTGCTGCACTATTTTTTCCCACTGGACTCCCACAAATATGATCCTTCATAATCTTTTTAAAGACCTTTCCAAGGATGGAGGTGAGACTAATTGGCCTACAATTGCTTGGATACTCCAAGCAGATTCAGCAACTGAATCTGGATCTACCAGTCTCAAAGCAAGTGTTTTGGATGTTAGTTTAGTGCCTTTTCTGTAGTAAGCAGTACTTGTTCTTGAAAAATCGTCGAATGTCTTTGTTTCACTCCAGTATGTAACAGGAACATTTCTGAAGTCTTTCACATTTTTTCAGGATCACAGAATCATAGTGAAGTAGGGCTGGAAGAGACCTTCAGAGATCTTCTAGTGCAACTCTCTGCCTGAGGCAGGATTATCCCTATTCAAACCTTCCTATAGAAATCCATAATCTAAACTTCTTAAAACTACCATCAACTTTGACACAACCACAAGACATAACACCTTAACCTGCCAAAGATAAAGCAGGGGAGCCACAGAAGCCAATGTGCAAAAAAACCCAGAGTCCATACCAATCTGACCATGGGTAAAATTCCTTCTTGGCCTCAAACATGACAATCGGTCTGACCCTGAGCAGGGAGGCAAGGCCCTCTAATCTCTAAACCTTTGACTTTAAGTCTCAGTAGGAGCATTGGCACACCCCATTCAAAATCCCTAGCCTTGACTGAAACCAATACCCAATGCCTCTGATGAAGCCTTAAAAACACCCTAACCCATGTAGCAGAAAAAAAGGTGGGGTGGGGAGGAGGCAACCATCAAAGGCCAGAAGCATGGAAAATACATGCAGAAGAATACAAGCATAGCCTAGATCATCCCTGACCACTGGCTGTCTACCCTCTTCTTGAACACCTCCAGTGATAGAGTGTTCACAACTTCCCTAGGCAGTCTATTCTACTTCCTCACTGTTCCAACACTGAAGATGTTTTTCCTGATACTAAACATTTTCCTGCCCAACTCTTGCTTAGAGGTCAGACCACAGTAAAGTGGATGCTTTATGGCTCTGGTTCCTTTTTGGTCCATATGGCCTGACTGTGATTGTCCAGGAGTTATTCTCCATAGTTTCACAGAGTGCCTCAATTCCAAATATGTCCCAGGAATGATGAGGTTGGAGGTGGGAAAGATGTCTAGAAGAGCTTGTCCTCACTAGGAAAAGAGGTGTGTTCTCTATTCAAGTAAATGAGTAGGAGAAAATCCTACTGAAAATGGAGCAGTTTAATTTTCACAAGACTTAGTCAACCCCAGGCTCCCCACAGTCTTTATCTTGAGCTAATAATTCATACGAAGATGACACACTGCTGTTCTCTCACAAGGATTTTACCTCCAGTTCATTAACTTGAGTTAAGAACACTGCTTCTTTTCCTAATGAAGATACAGCTGTATTGGTTTCTCATGGTGCTTCTCCACACACTACTTCTATACTTCCATGCCTGCTCCTGCCTGTGATTCAGATAAGAAATAACCTATTTCAGAACCTCCAAAAATTTCTCAAAGTTAAGTCTAGGCAGCCACAAAAGTCCAGCATTAGGAAGACTTGCTTTTACCCATCACTAATTGTATCTGCTATAAAACGCACTTCTGTCTCTAGACAAAATACAAACCTACATGCCTATTAACTGCATGCCTAAAAAAAAATGGAGTGAAAATGCTGCATAGCCTACAACACCTTATGCCTTCTCTCCCAAAAGTTCACCTCCACTTTCTGAGAATTTGAGCATTTCAACAATGTATTCAAGCATACATTGTTATTCAGCTTAAGCACAGGCATAATACCCTGGGACTCTTCTGCTTAAGCAAACATAATGGTATCGTTCAGAATGCAGGTGACCTCCCCCGCCATGATCTCTTCACAGGAATGATTTAATGAGTAATTCCAAGGAATGACCAAATTCAGGGAGACTGTGATCAACACACAAACAAAACACAAACAAAAAGAGCTTTAAATTGATAGGATACAGCAAGATAGGCCCTGTCTAATTCTAACACTATTGCTTTAAGTTCATAGTGATCTACTTACAACCTTAGCTCCCTCTCTCATTGCCTGGGAGTAAAGATAAGAAGAATTTTTCTGGATATATTTCAGTTTAGTTTTAGCTTCAAGCCATTGTTTGCCTTTGTTTCTTGTGTCTTGTGAACAGCTCATTAGATAAAGCTTTAGAGCTTCCTAGCTAGGTCTTGGGCCTGTCAGCCTGAGCTGTGATCCATCTCATCTTTCATTTTTCTTGCCATTCATGGCTTTGTCTAAGCAGTTTGTTCCATACAACACATCTCCAGGCATTCTTCTACAAAGTACATGTCTCTAAGAAAGCTCATTATGAAATAATATCAGACAGGTTGGCAAAGCCAACATTTACTGTGCTGCAGAAGGGAAACTTCTGTAATGGTGAGAGCAGGGGGCTGGGAGTTAGGATGCCCCAATTACAAGCCAGTAGCAAAGCTAGGATTAGATGATGTTTGGCATTTCATTGGCCTATTCCATATCTCATATACATGGTGATCAGACTGAAAAAGCCAAACCCATTAAGGCACAGGAAGGAAGCTGGCAAAGGAGCTTTCATCTATTTTCATGCTTCTGAAAGGGGAGGGTTGTGAAGGATGTCCCAAGGCAGGGCAGAGAGAGAGGCGGGATTTCTACAGAGAGACAGGGGGATTTTTTTTCCACACCCACAGTGTCAGTGGTGGGATCCCACAGACTGCTGTCTGGAAGGCATAACCTGGGCAAGGGAAATAGAGAAACTGAAAACTCTTGAGAAAATGAGTCTTTAATTTGGCATCATAGTTTCTAGTTTCATAGTAGCTGGGGTCAGGAGGGACCTGAACAGATCATCTAGCCTGCCCCCCTGCCACAGGCAGGAATGAATGCTGGGTTCACAAGACCCCAGACAAGTGATCATCCAACCTCCTCTTGAATTTGCCCAAGGTAGGGGTGAGCGCCAGAGTGTTCTGGGGTGTTCTGTGTCCTCTGGCCTGTTACTTAGAGTCTTTTCTGGACAATGAGTCTGCTACCATGTTCTGGCTTCCCTTGATGTGTTCCACTGTCATGCTGAACCCCTGAAGCTGCAATGCCCATCTTTGAAGCTTGGCATTTGTGTTTTGCATTGTCTGCAGCTATTGAAGCAGGGCATGGTCTGATAGGACAGTGAACTGCTGTCCCCACAGATAGGGCCTCAGCTTGTTCAGTGCCCAGATGATTGCCAAGCACTCCTTCTGTATACACAATAGGTTCTGTTTCTGGGGAATCAACTTCTGGCTTAAGTAAGCCATGGGGTGTCATGTCCCTTCATGCTCCTGCAGAGGTACAGCTCCAAGTCCAGTGTCTGAGGCATCAGTAGCTATGCAGAAGGGCTTATTATAGTCTTGTGCCCTTAAATCAGCTTTTTGATCAGGGCAGCCTTCAAGATGTCTACATCCCTGCTTCCATACTACCCAATCAGAGTTATCCTTTTTTGTCAGCTTGTGCAGGGGAGTGGCAGTTGCCCCAAAGTAAGGGGCAAACCTCCTGTAGTACTGACCTGCTCTGACCTGCTTCTTATTTTGTGTGGAATGGCCAGTCTGTAATGGCCTCGATCTTATCCCACATGGGGGCAATTTCGCCCCCACCCACACAGTGTCCCACTTCAGGTAATGCCAACTCACATTTCTTGGCTTTCACATTAAGTCCAACCTGCTTGATCTTATCTAACACAGTGGTTAGATGAATAGGTGTGATTAAAAGTCCTGACTGAAGATGGTGATGCCGTTGATATAGGCCACTGCAAACTGCTTGAATCCTTGTAGCAAGTTATTAACCAGTCTTTGAAAAGAGGCAAGAAAATTGCACATCCCAAAAGGTAGGATTGTGAACTCATACAGTCCCAAAGGCATGGTAAAGGCAGACTTGGCTATGGCATCTGGATCCAGTGCCATCCGCCAGAACCCTCTGGATAGATCGAGAGTAGCACTGGTGAGGCCACAGCTGGAGTACTGCATCCAGTTCTGGGTGTCACACTTCAAGAAGGATGTGGAAAAGCTTGAGAGAGTCCAGAGAAAAGCCACTTGTATGATTAGAGGCCTGAAGAGCAAGCCATATGAGAAAAGGCTGATAGACACGGTACTGTTCAGCCTAGAAAAGAGAAGACATTGGGGTATGTGGTGGCAGCTTACAAATATAACAGGAGAGAGCATCAGGGGCTAGGTAAACAACTATTCACCAAAGTGTCCCCAGGGGAAAAATAGGAGCAATGGTCAAAAAGTCCTAGAAGAAGGTTTCAGACTGGAGATAAGGAAAAAATTCTTCATGATTCATGTGACCAGACTCTGGAATAGACTCCCAGTGTGGGCGATGCAGGCATCTACCCTGGAGATCTTCAAAAGGAGACTGGATGCACACCTTGCTGGGGTTATTTCACCCCAGTAGTCTTTCCTGCCCAGAGCAGGGGGGGGGGGGTTGACCCCATGATCTCATGAGGTCCCTTTCAGCCCTATCTTCTGTGAATCTGTGAATCTCACTCAATATTAGACATTAAGCCTCTGATGACTGTTAGAATGAAGTATAAAGTGGGGCTCACCACGGGTCTATCCTGGGTCTAGTATTTTTTATCATTCAATGATTTAGACAATAGATTGAGATCATGCTTAGAAAATTTGCACATGGCACCAAGTTTGATAGAGATGCAGACAGTGTGATTGGTAGGACTAGGATCCATAGATTTCATAGATTTCATAGACATTAGGGCTGGAAGGGACCTTGGAAGATCATCGAGTCCAGCCCCCTGCCCAAAGGGCAGGAAGTCAGCTGGGGTCATAGGATCCCAGCAAGATAAGCATCCAGTTTGCTCTTGAAGGTGTTCAATGTAGGTGCTTGAACCACCTCCGGTGGCAGGCTGTTCCAGACCTTGGGGGCTTGGACAGTAAAGAAATTCTTCCTTATGTCCAGCCTGAAACGGTCTTGTAGTAGTTTATGACCGTTCGACCTAGTCATCATCCCTGGGGGTGCTCTGGTGAACAAACGTTCCCCCAGATACTGGTGGTTACCCCTGATAAACTTATAGGTGGCCATCAGATCACCCCTGAGCCTGCGCTTTTCCAGGCTAAAGAGCCCCAGGGCTCTCAGCCTGTCATCATAGGGTCTGCTTCCCTGACCTCTGATCATGCGCGTGGCTCTTCTCTGGACTATCTCAAGCTTCTCCACATCCTTTTTGAATTGTGGAGCCCAAAACTGGATGCAGTACTCTAGCTGCGGCCTCACTAAGGCCGAGTACAAGGGGAGAATGACGTCCCGGGATTTGCCT
>NW_005842981.1:328231-330571 GCF_000455745.1 Alligator sinensis | reverse complement strand
AGCTTGTCAAAGTTGGCTTTCCTGAAGTCAAAGACTTGCGCGTTGCTGACCGACTTGCCAGCTTTTCAGCGGATAGTGAAGGTGATCAGCTCATGGTCGCTGTCACCCAGCTTCCCATCGATCACTAGGTTGCTGACTAGGTCATCCTCAGTAGCCAGTACCAGGTCGAGCAGTGCTTTGCCTCTTGTTGGCCCATAGACTTCTTGAGTCAGGTAGAGGTCATCCATGCACGAGAGGAAGCTCTGCGACCGCTCAGATTTTGCTGAGCAATCCTCCCACGAGATGTCCGGGTAATTGAAGTCACCCATGACAACCATGGTCCTGGAGCAAGCTGCCTCAGCCACTTACCGGGCAAACTCCTGGTCAAGCTCAGGACTTTGGGTGGGAGGTCTGTAGTAGACTCCCACCATTGTGTTCCCTGTGCCGTGTTCCCCATGGATTTTAACCCAGAGCGTCTCCAGTTGTCCACCCTGGTCGCCAATATCCATTTAGATATTAGACCAATATTAGTTTAGATCCATAATAACCTAGATAAACTAGGGAAATGGTTTGCAAACAAACGTAATTCAAAAACAAGTGCAAACTCCTGCACTTGAGACAGAATAATTGCATGCAAAATTACAGACGTGGAAATGATTTTCTAGGCTTGGAAATTGACGTTGGAGCCTAGGAAGAACTTGGACTATAATGATCGTTAAACATTGGAACAGGCTACCTAAAGGAGTTGGGATATCTCTATCCTTGGACATTTTAAAAGGCCAGGTTAGGCACTTGGCTGGGGTGGGCTTAGTCAGGGATGATCTGGCCTTTAGCGAGGGGCTGGATTAGATAACCTCATGAGGTCCCTTAAACCCCTACATTCCTATCATTCTGTGTTATATAATAAGCACCCACACCTTGTCCAGATTGCAGAAACACTCAGTATTGCTACCTTTGGTGGAGCAGTACTAGTGGAGGATACGTGAAAGGAGAGGATGCTCTTTAAGTGAAAAACAGGCTTAGTAATCAAGCATAAAGGAGGAAGAAGAAAGAAAGGAAAATAATATCATACCAAAAGTATCTGTAAGCAGGCCACTCACCCAGCTTCCTTCTCAAGGCCAGTCAGCTTTGTATTCTAGATTTCCAGCCAGGTTGTTTTTCAGGAGGAAAATTTGAACTCATGGAAACAAAACAAACAAGTATTCAAAACAACAAATAAAGAGAGA
The DNA here is from genome assembly GCF_000455745.1 of Alligator sinensis. Classification (NCBI taxonomy): domain Eukaryota; kingdom Metazoa; phylum Chordata; order Crocodylia; family Alligatoridae; genus Alligator; species Alligator sinensis. The sequence goes on along the minus strand of NW_005842981.1, from coordinate 329,366 downwards.
CAGACAAGCCAAACCTGTGGTCTTCCTTCAGCCCCAAGAGGCTCTGTGCTTTTCACTCCCAACCATGGCCTATCCTCTTCCCCTTTTACACTCTGTGCTTGTAGCTTTTAAGCCTCCTTGTGGCTCCACCCTCATTATCTGCAGCTGATGTCAGCTACCTGAAGCTGGGTGCATCTACACAAGACACTTTGAGAACCGTAGACTAATTCTACCGTGCATTAGTGCAGCAGGCAAAACCTGTAGTAATGCACTAATGCACAGTAGATTTAGTTTACTACACATTAACGTCACAAAAAGACTTTATTTGTACTAATGAACAGTAGCACTGACTATGGTGCATTAAATTAGTACCTGTCATTAAAGGTACTAAACTTAATGTGCCGTAATTACGGGTCATTAATGAATGTGTAGACATGCCCACTGTGTCTCAAGCTTAGCACTTACTGTATCCTTTACCAAATGCTCAAAGATTCTCAGTGCATCTCCCCCGTGTTGCCTGCAGCCTGGTTCCAACACACATTTTCAAATGCACACATAGAGACAGACACACAGGAGTTAAAAAACAGTATGCCATGGAATATTTAAACTGTGTCTATTTAAGCTTGCATTTATATCCAAAGCAGCTCAGCCAAAGGAGTCTTTGAAGTAGGATTATGCAATTTATCTTATGTCCTCTTTTCCTTTCCTCAGTTTAGTTTTGAATCACTACCCACCCCGCTTAGAGCCAAGTTACAAATAAGTAATGAACAAAAGAGGTTTCTCCTTTGGTTTACATGAGGTTGATTTTCAGGACTGTATCAGCTTCACAGTCTGATGAATGCCTGAAAAGATAAATCCAAAAGTAACAAGCCAAAACAACCTGAAGTGCCTCTGTCTGCAATCATTGGTCAATACTCTCTTCTTCTCATATCTTTTTTCCTCCTAAAATAGCAAAAAATGGTGTTAGGGAACTGAACCCAAATGGAGCTTTGGTGTCATCGTCCTGCAAGCTTTAGTAAATAAGTAAGCATATAGTTTCATAGTTTCATATTTGGTAGGGTCGGAAGGGACCTGAGCAGATCATCAAGTCCGACCCACTGCCGTGGCAGGAAAAAGTACTGGGGTCAAATGACCCCAGCAAGGTGTTAGTCTAACC
>NW_005842981.1:294675-327108 GCF_000455745.1 Alligator sinensis | reverse complement strand
TCAAAAAGCTTACCCAGGATTGAGGTAAGACTGACTGACCTATAGTTCCCTGGGTCCTCCTTCCTCCCTTTTTTGAAAATGGGAACCACATTGGCCCTTTTCCAGTCCTCTGGCACCACATCAGAGCACCACAAGTGCTCGTAGAGCCATGCCAGGGGTCCCGCAATGACCTCTGCTAATTCCCTCAGCACTCTGGGGTGGAGGTCGTCAGGACTAGCTGATTTAAATATGTCCAGTCCCTTCAGAAGATCCCTGACTAGATCTTCACTGACCCTAGGCCTGGGTGTGCCTCCCCTGGGGTCTGAGGGGGTCCTGGCAGACAGGCTGATCTGGTCCCTGCTCAGGAAAATGGAGGCAAAGAAATCGTTAAATAGGTTAGCCTTGTTGTCTGGTGCAACAACCAGATTTCCTAGCGTGTCTTGCAGAGGCCCCACATTACCCGGTACCTTCTTTTTGCCCCCTATGTATTTAAAAAGCACTTCTTGTTGTCCTTGATCCGGATAGCTAGTCCCAGTTCCATCTCCACCTTGGCCTTTCTGACCACCCCCCTGCAGCCCCGAGCAACCGAGGTATAATCCTCCCTGGTGATGACCCCTCCCTTCCATTGTGTGTACACCTCCCTTTTAGCTAGGAGACATTCCTGTATGCTTTTGGTGAGCCATGGGGGCTTCTGCGCCCTCTTGCCCACTTTGATCCTTGTTGGGATTACCTCCCTTTGGGCTTGGAGGATCATCTTAAGGAACGACCACTCTTCTTGGACACCCGATTCCCCTCCCCTCCAGGACACAATGGGTCCAGAACAATTCCTCTTACCTTAATGCAAAGATTCCAGTTCAATATAGTGCTTAGTAATGGGCTTCCATCCTAAAACCTACCTAGTGGAATGCTTAAACACATGCTTAACTATAAGTACATAAGCAGCCCTAATGCTTATAGGAATTAAAGATGACCAGGAACCTAGGTCAGACCCAAAGAGTAATAGTTGATCGGAACAAATCAACATGGTACAGGGCTCCCAGTGGTGTCCCTCAGGGCTCAGTTCTCGGGCCAGTACTCTTCAACATCTTCATCAATTATATGGATTAGGGCATCAGATGGGGACTGGCAAAGTTAGCGGATGACACTAAACTATGGTGGAAGGCCAGGGATGTCATCCTCCCACTTTACTCGGCCTTAGTGAGGCCACAGCTGTAGTACTGCATCCAGTTTTGGGCCCCCTACTTCAAGAGGGATGTGGATAAGCTTGAGTGAGTTCAAAGGAGAGCCACCCACATGATCAATGGCCAAGAGTGCAAGCCTTATGAGGAGAGACTGAGGGACATGGGACTCTTCAGACTGGAGAAGAGAAGGATTGTGGCAGAAGGCCACCTCTGTTTCTCCCCGTAAACTCTGCTCTGTGACAATTTGGTTAGGATGGGCTCAGCAGAGGATACATGCCTTACCCTATCTCTGAATGTAACCTGAGCTGGATACATTCCTGAGGGAGGGGGAAAACCTGCTCCCTCTGCCTACATGACTGGCATCACATACCTGAGTGAGGGGCTTGCTCCCTTGGGAACTAGGAACTGCCAGTCTGCCCAGCAACTAGTGATGCATTTCAAATTGGTTGGCTGACAGCTAACAGGTGCTGGCCTCCATTGGACCAGGTAAATGAGGTCACAAGGGGTATATAAGTTAAGGACTGCCCAGGAGGAGGAGGCAGCAGCCATGAGGAAGGCTCAGAGAGAGAGAAGAGCTGAAGCATCTGAAACTTGCTCTCTCTCAAAACTCATGATCAAGGAACTGCCTGCCTCCAGAGGGAATCTCCACCTGCCCCTGGATGATACTTGTGAGTAAGCTACCTGAGATCTAACTAGATATATAGCTTGCAGTAACTTAGATGCGTGATCAAAGGCTACTCACCCACGGGAGTTTGCTCTATGGGGTTACTCTGATATTGCTCTACCCTGTACCCTATTCCAACCCTACCCCTTGTAACCAATAAAGTTCTCCTTTTTACCTAGTGGGGGAGACTTATTGGGAGTGGGTCTAGATTATGCCTTGGGGTCCCCTTGGTTCGGCTGACTAAGGGAGACCACTACTTGTGCTTCTGACTGAGGGAAGCATCCCAAGTTCTTGAAGTGAATCAAGTACCCTCGAGGGCTACTAGGCCTTTGTTTCCCAGGATGCACAGAGCCAGAATCAAGCCCAGCCCTGGGTGGTGGCAGTGGAACCCCCGGGCTAGTGGGTGTGCTCCAGGAAAGGGGTCGGCCAGACGTGAGGCACCCCCAGTCAGGCACTTGGAGCCTGGAAGGTGGACGGGTGCAGTGAGGTGGGTGGCTCAATGCAGGAGCACCCCCTACTGGCCCGCTGCATGGCTCAGGGGGGACTTGGTGGCAGCCTGTAAGTATATAAGGGGTGTGCACCAGGATCTGGGAAAACGCTTGTTCACCAGGGCTCCCCAAGGGATAACAAGGTCTAATGGCCACAAATTTCTGGAAGGTCGATTTAGACTGCACATAAGGAAAAATTTCTTTACAGTCCAAGGGTCCAGGGTCTGGAACAGACTCCCCCCAGAGGTGGTGGAAGAACCTACTCTGGACTCATTTAAAAAATGTTTGTATGCTTATCTTATTGGGATTATTTGACATATGAATGCCATGTGCCCCCCAGAGGCTGGGGGAGCATGGTGATCACCCACAGGCAGCGGTGTCAATGTTGGTGGCAGGGGCATGGTGGCAGCAAGTGGGGAGCTGCCACAGGCAGCTGTGGCGGTGTCAGCGGCGGGAGGTGGGGGTGGCGAGTACTGACCAGTGGTCAGCAACCACCTGCAGATGCCACCAGCAGCAGCGACAGCAGCCAGCGGCAATTGGGGACCGTCTGCAGACACTGCCAGCAGTGTCGGTGGTGAGGGGGTGGTGGCAAGCAGCGACCACCCACAGGGGTGCACTGCCAATTTCAGGGGGTGCATGTGCACCTGCATGCACCCCCTACATATTGCCAATGATTTGACCCCAGCAGACTTCCTGCCTATGGCAGGGGGGCTGGACTCTATGATCTTGTGAGGTCCCTTCCAGCCCCTAATGTCTATGAAATCTCACCCTCCTCTGCTCTGCATTTCTTTGTCCTTCTCTTTTTGGACATAAATATATATGTTGCTATGCATTTAAAAGACAAACAACAGCTACCCAATGTAAGTCATGCAAGCGTTTGAGGTTCTTTTTCAGAGAAGCTGATAATAGCCTGTTTTCTCTTAGCAAATATCTATAAGGATTGACCAGGGAATAGGTGTCCAGTCTGAGTGAAGCATGCTAGGTCAAGGTGGGAGTATCTACACATGCTATTAAGATGAAGCAATAAACTCTGGTACTTAGTGTGACAGAGTTTATTGCTGCTGGGCATGCTGTTTGAATGTGCGCCGAGGACCACAGCACATTGAGTTGGGTCATAGCAGCCCCAACCGGCAGGGGGCCTAAGTGGGGTTCAGCCTACCAGCCTGGGCTGCTCCAACCTGGCTCAAAATGCTGCAGAAGTCTGTCTGGGTCACAAGGGTACTCCAGTGCAGCGCTGGCCAGCAGGTAGCCCCCGCACCAAAGCACCCTCATGCCCCAGCCATCTGTGCCAGCGTCTACACCTGTGGTGCTCTGTGGTAAAAAACTCCATAGCAGGATAGTTCTTGTATCTAGAAGTGCTACCCTGCTGTGGAGTTTATTAGTTTCCTGTGGCTTAATACGGCCACATGTGTAGATGCATTTACTGTAGATCTAATTATTCTACTCTATAGTAAATGTGTCATGTAGATGCATGCAGTAAGCAGCTAATTCATTCCGGGAGGTCCAAAACAAGAACAGAAGCAATCGGGAACAGAGCAAGCAGAGACAGGCAGATATGTTCAAGGCACAGGCTCAAGTGTGTGAAATCAGGTCTAAGTGTTTCAAGCAGGCCAGAGGCACAGCAAGTTAACCTGCTGCTATCCGGTTTAAAACTTAAATAAGTCGGGGGGGAGGGGGCTTCTTCCTGTCTATCCCACCTGCATCCTTGTATCTCTGTATTGTCTCAATACAAGCAGCCTGAACACATGGGGCTGGGGAAAAGTGATAAGAAGTGACTGGGTATTGCAGACAATGGATGGCTGAGATTCCACAATGACATGTTTTTTAACTGCCATGATAAAAAGGCCACCGCCTTTATGGCAGACAGGAAGATTGCCTGAAACTTGGAAGATTGGAATTCAGTTTCAAGTTTTGATAGCCTCTCTGTGTGACTCCAGATAAGTCACTAAGACTTTTTAATGGCTTAGCCCCCCAGCCATAAAATGGGAATACCACTATCCTAAATTCTTAGCGGTGTTGTGGAAAATACAGAAGGCATATGAGAGATCCAGAAACTGCAATGATAGGTGGAAAGTGGAGAACTAAGTAGATAAGAATATCTGTAGTCATAACTCAAAAACAGTGGCTCCAAATGAGAAGGATGAAGAGAACTGACTATTTATTTTGGCTGGCTACTTTTGCAGTTTAGTAATCTATGTTTGAAAGCACTGGAAAATATGTTGTTTTTCCATCATTATTTTGCCATCTAAGCAACTGCATGTGTTGTTTCAGAGATGCTAAAGAATAGTGAGTGAGACATGAAACATCCACAAATGCTACAAGTGCACAGTCCCAAACTTAAACCCTTCCATGACTAGTTGTAAATACAGCTGTCTTTCCACCCTGCATAGAAGATGGAATAGATACTTGTACTAAACTAAAAGTTTCTAGCCCTGCAGTGTTTGAGATAGAGATTAGATGGTCTGATTAGCAAAGACTGACTTTTCCACTACCCCTGGCAAACTGTTAAAAGGCAACACACAGCTGTGAAACTGGCCTTCTGGGGCACAATCATATTTAATTTTACTCACACAAATAGGAGCTACCTAGAGGGGTTGAAACCCCTATTTCTCTGACTTCTTAGCCCACTACTCTAAACAGCAGGCCACAGGTTAGGCATTACCTAGACCCATGGGTTTCAATCTTTTTTCATTTGAAAACTCCTAAAATATTTTGAATGGAGGTATGGACTCCTTTGAACTGTAAGTTTGGGTATTTGCATACTTTTGGTTGATCATAGTCATCTTTTGCAGTCCCCAGCTGCATCTACAGGAGACACTGACTGTGCAATTGTTACTGCACAGCCATTTACTACTTGCACAACCAAGTACTAAATGATTGTGCAGTAACCGGCATTACTGCACAGTAGTGTCCCCACATGGCTTCCAGGTGATGCAGACTGCACAGTAACTCATTACTATTGTGTAGTAGCTCATTACTACCATGCAGTAGTGTCATGTCACAGTTTGTGCCCTGCAATGCTACTGTGCAGTACTAACGAGCTACTGTGCAATAGTAATGTGCTACTGCACAGTAAGTGTCTCATGTAAACATGGTCCTCCAGGGGTCCACGGATCATGGGTTGAAAACCACTGACCTAGATCCATTTCCAGCCTCCTTTTGAAACCCTGTATGACTCCTACTCCTTAAGTGGGTGCCCTAGGCATTAGATTGAGGCAACACAATCTAATACTAGCTAGTCATAGTTGATTGCCCAGCTATAATTTTGGCCCTTAAAATCACTCAGGATAGGCACATAGGGAGCCATGAATTTGCCTGACCAGTGTACGCTCTACTGTTCATGACCCTGCTGCCCCTGAGGATGCCTTCAGCTAAGGAAGTACATACCATTACTTAGTTATAGTGTTATGTGTTAGAATAGTTTTATGAGGAATCTTGGTTATATTGCACTAGAGCTGGTGTAGAGTAGGTCAGCCATCTCAAGGGACATGCCATACTATTCACTGGCTCTGGGTTATACTGTTATACAGAGGGAGAGATGTCTCACATATGTAACCCTCATGATGGCATTGCTGTTCCCTCAAGAAAGTGACTTGGATCTAGAATAAGGGGGGTGTCTGCAGAATATCAGGTTAAAACAGGTAAGTGATTCCACTGAAGGATCTCCAGAGTTGTCCATTTAATGTCAAAGGATTTCAGAATTACATAAATCATCTTTCACTGATATAGAAATCTGCTCTTCGTTCAGTCCCACAGCTACTTGCCTTTTTCCAAGGCTCTCACTGACTCATGAATGGTTGCACAGTCCATCTCCATAACAGCAACACCAGTAAGAAAGCTGTCTCTGGTGCTAGAGCTCTGAGGAAAGAACTTGAAAGAAAGAAGGCCTTAATCCATGAAGGGAGGACTGATGCTGGAGGAACACAGGGCTGGCTGCAAGCTAACTGCAACTGAGAGCGCTGTTAGCAAAGGAGAACCCCGCCATGACCATTAGAGCATTATATCTGATGATATAATGATCCAGTGTTCATACCCAACTAGACCTTGTGGTTTTCAAAGGAGATTTAGATTAGTGCCAAGCTGTTGGAACCTAGCTGCCTCGCATCACTTTGAAAACTACTATTCTTTTTTCTTAAAAAAAAAAGAAATCTGTCTACAACCTTCTGGCTTTCTTTAAGTCTCCATAAAGAAAAGGAATTATCTTGTGAATACAGGATTCTATCACCTTCTCTAGTGCCTTATCCCATGTGTGCATGCCCCTTCCTTTCCTAGCATGAATTATCTGCCCAAACTCTCTGTTTATGCCAGGTTCCCATCTACATTTTGAACCTCCCATCAGGGAAGATAATTGTATTTTTGCTAACAGCAAGGACTTAGTGCTCACTGAAGCCCATGATGAACAATGAGAAAATTAATTAGTTTCTCAACATTAATTTCCACCCTCAGAGGAAATTCAAAGCCACTGTTATTGCCTTTGTGATATCCCAAGATTTGTGTCTGTTTCATCTCCAAGATGTCAGTGTGACTTCATTTCTACAGTTGTACTAACAGCTGACATCTCTCTCTCTTGCTGTAAGAGGCAAATGTGCATTCATGTCAACGCGCCCCTGGATTCTATCCCTGCTTGGTTGGTAGCCAGGTAGGGAGAGGTGGGGTGGGACAGGGAGCAGTGCAAATTGCTCATTTTATTTCCATGGAACAGACTGAAGTTACTCCAACATGAGATAGGTATCATGGCCCAGAGTTAATGCCTGCTTGAAGTGGTATAACTTTGACATGCTTGGAGGGCACATGGCAAGAGTTAATGAGTCATTTGGATGCTTCCATTTTAAGTTCCCTCAATATGGTCTAAGTGTAATGTGCAACTTAACCAGAATTGCACTAGCTGTTCTTAGGGTGCTTTTCTCCCTAAATATCGCTCATGGTACAAAAGTTTAGTATAAACTTGGATTGAAGGAAGGAGTCAGATTAGTGTGGGTCTGGCCTTGTTTCAGTAATTTGCATTTTGGGGATAGCTTGTACTTTCTCAAAAGCATAAAGTAGGCAACAAACCTGGCTAAATGGATATTGTTAAAAGAATGAATTAAAAAATCCACTTTCATATCCTGAAGAGATAGGTATGCTGGGTGCCCAGAGCAATTGCCAGACTCACTGAAGTCAGTGCAAGTAGAGTCCATTTCAAACAGGCTTTCGATCAGGCCCTTGTTTGTCATTAGGATTTGGGACAGAGGTTAGGAAAGAGAGGAAGGAGAGAGAGAACAAACCTCACATGATAGATCTAGACCTTGTTTATAAAGAACAACTGACTTGCATTGTTACTGCAGAATAATCTGTTCCACAATAATCACGGGGAATAACTCCCCAGTGTAGAAACATAAGAAAGCAGAGAAACTATTGCAAAATAAAATAACTTTTATTCCAAAACAGAATCTCCATATGGGGACATTATTGCAGAATATCTAAATTGTACCAAGATAGCTATTCTGCAAAACCAATGGTGATCAACTTGCTCCATATGGAAAAGGGTTATTAGAAAGTGTTCACAACCTCACATCCTCCCATGATAAGGATGGGATAAGGGACAATGAAAGTAGTTCATAAATTCTAGAGTTTCCAGCCACATCATGAGCTAATACTCACAGGAAACATGCAATGTTTTCACAATTTTTTCATATGCTGTAAATTCTTTGAAGTAGGAACTGCTTGTACTTTGTGTCATCTTTATCTTTTGTGCTGAAGAGGTGTCTAATCAATTTTAATAAAAGATGATAAGGCCAAGAATGCTTGGGAAATGGACAGGCAACATGCTAAAACAAAGAGAGAAAAAGAAAGCAAAAGACGTCTGAGCACCAGAATGTAATTTCTGGTCTCAGAAGACTATAGCAACCCTGAAATGGTTCTCCTGTCTCCCTAATTACTTAAAGCAAATAAGAAAAGGAATATGCAAAGAAATGTCAATGAGAAGCAAGCATAGGTGGTGGAAGAGGGGAGATAATGGGGCTTAGCCCTCCCAAACGTGAGGAAGCAGTAGGGCTGCAAGGCAGTCCAGCCATGGGCTTCTAGTGGCTGCAGCAGGGGTGGGGGCAGGCGCACAGGCAGTGATGAGGGAGGGATAGGGGCTGGGGCAGCCTGGGGCTGGGGCTGGGGCAGGTGCTGCACAGCTGGGACAGGGCACAGGACTGAGCTGCAAGTGGCTTGTCCGGGGGGCTTGGCTCCTGTTGCCGCACACTAGGGCTGTGCAAGGCTTCGGACAGAGCTGCAGATCCAGAGAAGCATCGGACGCTTCGGGGTCTGAAGCAGTACATTGGGGTCGAAGCGCTGCCTCGTTCAGCTTCCTGAAGTGGTTCGGAGCTCCCGAAGAGCTTCGGAGCCACCTCGGAGATCCGGCCATAGGGTATAGTGGGGAAACAATAAAATATCTAAAACTTTGTTGTTTTTTGTCTGATTTGGATGACATTTTCAGGGGTAGTAGACTCTGCAGAAAGGATGATGCCTGCCAAGTTTCAAGAAAATCAGTGCAGGGGTTTGGGGGAATGGCACCCCAAATTCTTGAAAGCAAAACCCATGTCATGTCTAGGTGTTACAACATAGTGGGGTGAAAACTGCAGGGGTGTAGCTCTCACTGAGGCCACAAAGCCTGCCAAGTTTCTACTAATGGCATCTGTTGTAAACAGGGGGTGCTAGGAGACATTGCAAATCTGAGTTTGGGAATTTAATCTTGGGTCTGGTTAAAATATGGGGTGTGTGGAACATAGTTCCCACCAGAGCCTGAACTGGGGGTTCAGCTGCTGAAGTCTTCTGCCAAGCAACTACATAGTTTTACTGCAGAGGGAGTATCTTGTAAAATCAGGGGGCTTGTGCTACAGGGTGCCTGGCATAGTCCAAGCGCCCCAATCCTCGACATACCAGCACACCCTAGCTGTCAGTAGAGTGAATTTGGAGACAAATAACAGAAAATGTTTCTTTTAAAAATGTCTTTTATTTTAATTAAGGAACTTACTAGTATAGGAGGATTGATCTGTCAGAAGATTGATCCGTGCTGGGCTCTGCAGCCACTCCTAGTGTACTAAAGCATTCATTACACAAGAAACCTGCAAATTAAACTGCAAATTACATGGAAGTGCCAGTGAATTGCAGCAGCACCTGGTGGGCAAGGGGCTGCAGGACACGTAAATTGGCGGGTTGACATGTATGTGATATGTACACATAATGGATTTGCCATGATAAAATTAAAATACATTGATACATTTCCCATGATAAAACTGGAATATAAGTTGGCACACTGTGAAAGTTTGCAATGAAAAAACCTTGTGCATATATACATTGTGATGCAATTATGATAGCCAAATGGTGATTTTTCATCACATTTTGTCACATGTACATGGGCAAAACATCATGTGTACAAGCACCCTTGGAGTACATCTGGGCCCAAATCCTCAGAGTCAGCTAACTCCTATTGATTTTAGTAAGGCTTAGACACTTAATAACCTTGAGGATCTGGGTTCTGGTCCGGATAAAAGACAGCTGGTGATCACAGCTGAGCTAGAGAACAGGATTAACCCCCAGGACAGAGGAAAGAAAGACATTATTGTATATATTTCCCAAGAAGACAGCCCAGGGAATGAGAGCTACAAGGAGAAAAAGGGCTCTTCTGGAAATCCTTGGCTCAGAGCACTGTGTGAGAAAGGTGAACGAAAACCTCAGAGAACTGCTACCCATCTTAAAATGAAGTCGATTTTATTTTAGTATTTGCCCAAGTTTGTCTGGCTGCTAAGCCATGCCTTGGAGCAAGAGTCAGTTATGGACTGTGACATGGCTTAGAATTTTCCTGGGTCAGAGGGACATAAGAGCCCTAAGCCTTTCTGTGGACAAAGGTGAAAGTCCAACTTTAGCCCTTAATATAAAAACAATTGAGGATTTTATTCCAGCCCTTTTATCCTCTTATAATGGAACTGTGAGTTTAATCACATCTGGCAGATCTGCTGGGTATAAATGTGTCCCAGTCTCCCATTATATTTTTCAATTTACATGTATTACCTTTCCTGGGGAAAGGTCTCTGCACTTCTGTCCATTGAATTAAGTGGCTATTATGAAAACAGAACAAGACATTTTAGTGACTTGGATATTTGATTTTACACTGGGAGGCAATTAGTGCATAATAAGTCCCAGACCCAACTCCTGGCACTCAAATTTATCCTGAAAGCACTGCACAGTCATACAGTAGGACAAACGTGTAAGAATCGAATTCTTCTCTCACTTAGAACAGCGCTAATGAGGGATATTTCAGTTATATCTATGCAAGAGAGATCAGAATCACACCCTCTCTCTCTAACATTTGACAAATTAAGTATAGCTGCTTCCAAGCTAAAAGATATCATTAAAGTCAGCACAAATTTATTTCATGTTACTTCTCCTCCAAATGCTATTTTAAATACAACTCTGGAGCTAATGTTGTTAGTGACTTAAATAATTAAAGCAGAAAGAGGGAGATGGAGAGACAATGAAAAGCAAAACCAAAAGAAGAAGAAACAAGTTTCAGATCCAATCTGAGATAAGATGAAGACTTTATCTATGTAATCTCTGTCAAATATATTCATCACCAACAGAAGAAGAGCAAGGAGACAGTTACAGACGATACTGCAGCAGTGCCAAAATAACTAGGCAAATAAGACTCCACTGTAGTACATTGTGTGCACAGGCAGAAAGACACACTGCCTGTCCCAACAAACTTACAGTCTATTTCCACATTCAACAGTAGCCCCAGCTATGTAGCTCAACAAACACATGTCATCAGCAGATATAGAAAGAGTGCGTGATCTGGCAGGAGATGCAAAGCAACAGCTGAAGCCCATAGTGTTTCATAGTTTCATATTAGCTAGGGTCATGAGGGACCTGAACAGATCATCTAGCCTGACTCCCTGCCACAGGCAGGAATGAATGTTGGCTTCACAAGACCCCAGACAGGTGATCATCCAACCTCCTTGAATTTGCCCAAGTTAGGGGTGAGGACCACTTCCCTGGGAAGTTGGTTCCAGATTTTGGCCACCCTAACTATAAATATTGCCTTCTGATCTCTAACCTAAACCCATTCTCCATCAGCTTATGACCATTGTTCCTTGTCAGCCCAGGTGGTCCTGGGGAGGAAAGAGCCCTGCCTATTTGCTGTTGATCCCCCCTGATGAGCTTGTAGGCAGCCACCAGGTCCCCGCTCAGCCGCCTCTTGCTGAGGCTGAACAGGTTCAGGTCCCTCAGTCTCTCCTCATAGGGCCTGTCCTGCTGCCCTCTCACCAAGCGGGTGGCCCTCCTCTGAACCCTCTCCAGGCTGGCCACATCCCTTTTGAAGTGCGGCGCCCAGTACTGGATGCAGTACTCCAACTGCGGTCTGACCAAAGTCGCATAGAGGGGGAGTATCACTTCTCTGGACCGGCTTGAGATGCACCTTTGGATGCATGACAAGGTATGGCTGACCTTGCTGGCTGCGATCTGGCATTGGCATCTCATGTTCATCTTGGAGTCAATAATGACTCTGAGATCCCTTTCCACCTCTGTTCTTTCAAGAAGGGAACTCCTCAGCCCTTATGTATGCTGTGGATTCCTTCTCCCAAGGTGCAGCACCCTGCATTTGTCTACGTTGAACCCCATCCTATTCTCATCTGCCCTCTTTTGTAGCCTGTCTAAATCTAGTTGCAGCCTCTCTCTCCCTTCAAGTGTGTCCACCTCACCCCACATCTTAGTGTCATCAGCAGACTTGGACAGCATACTTTCCACCCCCTCATCCAAGTTGCTGATGAAGATGTTAACAGTGTGGGCCTGAGGACCGAGCCTTGGGGGACCCCACTGCCCACATCTCACCAGGTTGAATACGACCTGTCCACCACTACTCTCTGGGTGAGCCCCATCAGCCAATTTTTTACCCATCCAACTGTGCAGGCATCAATGCCGCAGTCACTTAATTTATTAATGAGGATGGGGTGAGAGACCGTGTCAAAGGCTTTCTTAAAGTCTAGAAAGACTATGTCCACAGCAACACCATCATCCAAGGATTTAGTTACTTGGTCATAAAAGGCAATTAGGTTGGTCTGGGAGGATCTGCCTTTGATGAACCCATGCTGATTGCCCCTGAGCGTGATCTCCCCTGCTGGCCCCCAACAAATATGCTCCTTGATGATCCTCTCCAAGAGCTTCCTGAGCACCGAGGTGAGGCTTACAGGCCTATAATTACTTGGGTCCTCCTTCCTCACTTTCTTGAAAATTGGGACCACATTAGCTAGTTTCCAATCCCCCGGCACCTGGCCAGATGACCACGAATGCTCATACAGCCGGACCAAGGGCTCTGTGATGACCCCTGCCAGCTCCCTCAACACCCTTGGGTGGAGGGCATCTGGACCTGCAGATTTAAAAATGTCTAGCCCTTCCAGAAGATCCCTAACTACATCTGCACTGACTGAAGGCTTGATAGAGCTATCCCCAAGATTGTCCTTACCTCTGGTAGGTGGGATATCCCGGTCCCTGTTCAGGAAAACGGAGGCAAGTGGCTGGACCCAGGCAGAGGAGCCTGTTCAGAGCTGGCATCCAGGACCCAGCTGGAAGTGGCTGACCTCCTGGCCATTTGGGACCAGGACGACATGCTTTGACAGTTCAAAGCAGGCCACCACATGGGAACATCTTCTGGGCAATAGCTGCCCAGAGGCTGAGCAGTGGCACACATGGTAGTAATGCAACAAAAAGTCCAACTGTGCAGCCACAGCCCACTGGCAGCTGGCCCAGAGGTTCAGATGCCTCTAATGGCCATGCTTTCCCCATCTGGGTCTGGCAGGCATGCAGCCTTGGGGCCACACGCTATTGCAGGGCAATTTGCCCCACACCAAAGTGCAAGGCCAGGCACTTGCACTAAAGCAAAAAGCCCTGGCTCAAATTTGAGCTGCTTCTATTTGAACTGCTGCAAGTGCACATGCCTGCAAATGCATATGTGCTGCAAGCTCATGCGTGGACATGACCAAGAAGATGTTTGATCAATGATCATGGGTGTTATAGAGTCATAGCTTTTTTTATTAGATATAGTGGTCTGGGATATGAGGGCAATTTATTTTGAAAATAATTTCAAAATATTTGTCAGTTAACTTAGTACCAGTAAACAGGGTTGGGTTGATAGTGCTAAGAATATCATACTTTCATAGTATCTTTCTTCCCTCTTCGAACATTAGGATAAGGGATGTAGTTAATGAAATTATGAAGTGGCAAATTCAAAACTTATGCAAGGGAATCTTTTTTTTTACATGCTCTGCTATTTGGTCACAGAACTCACAGCCCTAGGATGTTATTTGGCCATGAAGTTGGCAAGTTTCAGAAAGGGCTTGGATGTTTATTATTGTCGAGTGAAAGCTCTGCTGAATAGCTTTAGGAACTTGTGTGCAACTCCATTCCACCCTGCTCATGTTCCTGAAAAACAGTCCATGCAAAATGTGACGTGGGTTCTCCTCCTGCTCCAAGCTTTCCATGACTTCATTTTGCAAGAAACCACCATTTTGGCCTAAAAGCATCAGGTTAATGTTTTTGCAGGGCCTTGGGCAGGATATATTACAGGTTCACACTTAGGGGCTAGGTCCACTTAAGCACCTATTTGATAGAATAAGTTCTGGCCAATTCCATTTTTGAAAACCCAGTTCAATATGGAAAGTATTAAAGAGCTGGGGTACCAAGTATATGCTTTTAAGATAACTCCTTGGTAAATAAAGAATTGTCCCAAAAGGAACGTGGCTCTCTGGGAGTTAAGAAGCACTGACAGTAAAGCCTTAAGGGATGAGAGATGGGCATGTTCCTTTTGTAGCAGGTTTAAGGGTCTACCCCCAGTGTCTGATACCTCCTGGTGGTCATACTCACCTGCTGCACTCTCCAGCCTCCCTCACCTCCTGCTGCTCACCTGCCGCATCTTTGCTGTTAACAATGATGCACTGGGGAGGCTGATTCTAGAGGCTGGTTTAGGTTCTTTGCTGGCTTCCCTCTTGGCTCCATCCTTGGGGCTTCTCCACTCCCAAACTCAGTCCCCAGGGCTCCTTTGCTTCCTTGTTCAGTCCTGTGTCTATATTTCTCTAGGGGTGCTGCCCTTTTAAGACAGCTCACTAGGGCTTCTCTGACTTAAAATAAATTGTGGCTCTGAAGACCCTAAATATTTCCTCTTGTCCCAAACCATGCTTTGGGGATTATAATTTGTGGTGTCCAGCCATTTCCACAGCCACACCCATGACTTCCAGGTGTTACTCAGTTATGATTTCAGTGAGGCTGTAGGCATCCAACAAGCTTATCCCCTCAGACCTCAAACCCTTGTGCATGCTTCAGCTTTCCTGTCTTTGGCTCTTTTCAACTGGCTGAGAACTTCCACCTCAGGCTTCACACACCAGCTCCTTTCACATCTCAGCCTCTCATATTCCTGCCCAGAACAGGTCTCAAAACACAGAGCACCCACTCTAGTGAGCTGGTTTGTTCTCCAGCATCCTAGACACCTCTCACTCTCTGGCAACCAACTCTTTTTGTAGTATTTCTTTCTATAGGACTAGACTGCCTACCCAAGGCCTGAAGTTGGGCTTATATGCATCTCAGCCCCTTCCCCTTCTGGTCACCTGACCCAGCTCTCTGCCAACAGAGACCAGATGCTGTTGACCTGCTAATCAGCAGCCCTGCAGTGTGCTGCCTGAAGTCTGCAGACTGGGCCCTGCTGCTCAATTTAACCAAGCTACTCACATCTGCTGCCTCTTGCAGCCAGGTTTTCTGCAAGCTTCATTTAGTTTACTGGCTCCTTCTGCTTCCCCCCCTGGCCTCCAGTAACAAGGGAAGGGGTCCCCTTTTACATCCTTTCAGGGATACCTTTGGGAAAAGTAAAGTGGAATCATTCAGCCCTCCTCACCATGGCTCCTTCACCAGACAAAAGAGAAGGGCTCCAGAGCATGCTTTCCTGCATTGTTCCTCCCATCTCCTCCATGCTGCTCAGCTGTGGGGTGTAGCAAGTGATTGGAGGCAGAACAAAAGAAACAGGTAGTGGAGTGGTTGCTGATGGAAATATGAAGTGGACTGAGAGAAGTCACTTTGCCCATTCATGAGATGTTTTGGTGCATCGTGGCTAATTGCTGTAGAGCATAATTTATTGATTCATCTGGGATGTGTATTCACATCAAATGTAGCAGGTGGCATGAAAAGGTTTTCCATTCAGCTTAATATGAGTAACCTCCCTCACCCCCCACCTCTTGTGAAGCATGAGTGAATTTAGTGTTCTTGGAAGTGAGGGAATGATAGCAACAGAGAGAGCCAGAGACATGGTATGCAGCTTTGCCCAGTCCTCTGCTCTGTCATCCACAATAAATGTTACTGTCCCTTTCTCTGTATAGCCAAATATAACCCTGTCAATGCACATCTATCCTTGGAAAAAATACCTCATGTTATTCTAGACCTAGATACTTCTATTTATGTATTAGATTTATATACCGCCCTTTACAAAAAAATAAAAAAAGGCTCCAGGTGGCTTACAGGAAGAGAACAAATAGCATATAAAATGAAAATTTACAATACAAAAGAACAAGAGAACAAAATAATTTATAAAAGCAACAATATCCCAACCAAACCATGCTGGCTAAGCAACTGCCAAAACTGGAAGTTTTTACAGAGCTTCTAGAAAATATGCAGGATCAGGTTTCATCCAAATCAGACAAAAAATAACAAAGTTATAGATATTTCATTGATTCCACATTATACCCTATGGCCAGATCTCCGAGGCAGCTCCGAAGCTTCAGAGCCACTTTGGCTGGATCAAAGCAGAAACCTGGTCCAGAGCTCTGGATCGTATCCCTGGCATCTGAAGCAGCTGGATCAGATCGCTGCCGACTCGCATAGGCCTACTCCTTATGTGGCTCAAAGTGATACTGCTACCCAAATCAGACAATCTCTGATCTGCATTACCCCTCTCCTGTTCCATTAGGCATGGATGATAGTGGCTGGATCTGCATCAGAAAGAAAAGTTTGTGGATAGAGTTGGTGAAAGGCACTCCTAGCCACTGCCACCACCTGAAGATCTGGGTATAGCAGAGGATTCAAGAGCACTCCAAGTTTGTGAACCTGACTGATAATGAAAGGATGAAATCTATCAAGGGCAGCTACCCCAGTTTCTGAGATCAAGCAATCTGCCCTCCAACTTCACCACCAACATCCATTCCTGAACTGCTGCCTGGCACTGGGAAAGGATCCAGCAAGGCCTGGATCAGTTTAAAAAGAAAGATAGAGTTGGATTGCCCCTCACTCCAAATTTTCATATGATCTCACCCAGTGGTCTCATATATACATTGAACAGGAGAGGTGATATAACGGAGCCTTGGGGAAGCCTATAGAAAGGGTCCTGATGGGACAACACTGCTTGCTTATCATCTGGGACCTCCCTGCTGGGAAAAAGCAGAACTAATTTAGAGTGGTCCCACAAATCACCACCAGTTCATGCAAATCTTTTAACAGCACCTAATGGTCAACTTTATCAAAGGCCACTGAAAGATCTAGTACCATCAGCAGGGCACACATTTCTCCCAATGATTGCCAACCAAGCCTATGAACACAGTCTCCATGCTACAGTCAGGTAAAAGTAAGACTGACAAGGATCCAGAACATCTGGCACCCTTCCCTCATGTGTGAAGTGACTGACAACCTGCCCACCCCCAACAACAGTCCTAGTTTCCCCCAGCTGGAGAGGGATAAGCTAGGGTGGGCAAAGGTCCAGTTTGCACCTGGTCATCCACATCTGTCAGGTCAGAGTGCATCCTCTAAGTCATTAGGCAACAGCATTGAGACTAATCCATGTAAACCAAACACAACAGAACTTCCTCAACCCCAAATTGTGACTCTGCAGCAAAATTAGTGATACCTAAGCCATACCAGATAGAAACAATTTTGTCTGCCAAGTAGGTGGCAAACTCATCACAGCTGACTGTAGAAGTCTCGGTTTCTGGGCAGAGACAGCCAGAGTTAACCAAGCCATTAATCACCCAGAAGAATTCTGCTGGATGGCACCTGTCCAGTTCAATAGAAGTGAAGGAAGAAAGCCTCTTGACCACCATCACTATCATTCCATAGTCCTTTAAGAAGGATCTATGCCACAATTGGAAGACTGAAATATGGGTCAAGAGTAGCCTGCACTCTAATTGCCTAACCTCATACTTTAGCTGCCTCTATTTTCCCATGTACCAAGGTGATCTCTGTTATCACTGAGATGGGAGCAGACGCCTAAGTGCCACTCCGTTTATGCCTATGGCCAAGTTCAGTGTACTATTCCACAAATTGACCAGGCTTTCAACAGAGTGGCTATAAAGGTGAGTGAAAATGTCACCCACAGAGTTCTGGAATCCTATTGGGCCCATGAATCTCTGGGGATCATAAAATTATAGAAAATTAATATTTGAAGGGACCTCTGGAGGTCAACTAGTTCAACCCCCTGCTCAAAGCAGGACCATCCCCAAATATATCATTCCATCCAAAGCTTTTTAGCTGGGTCTTAACCTCCAAGGATGGAAATTCCACAATCTCCCTGGGTAACTTGCTTCAGTGTTTCATTACCATCCTTGTGAATAAGTTGTTCCTAATATATAACCTAATATTCCCTTGCTGCAACTTGAGACTATTGCTCCTTCTTCTTTCATCTGCCACCACTAAGAACAGTCTTCCATTTTCCTTGTAACCATCCTTCAAGTAGTTGAAGGCTATTCTTAAATCCCCTCTCAGGCTTCTCCAGACTAAATAAGCCCTACTCTGTCAGCCTCCCCTTCCCCCCCCCCCCCCCCCCCCCAAAACCATTTTTATTGCTCTCTACTAAACTCTTTCCAATTTATCTACATCCTTTCTGTAGTGGGGGGCTCAAAACTGTATACATTACTTCTGATGTGGCTTCACCAGTGCCCAAAAGAGGGAAAGAATAACTTAGCTTGATCTGCTGGCAATGCTCCTACTCATGAAGCTCAATAAGCTGCTAGCTTTCTTGGCAATAAGGACACATTGTTGGCTCATATTCAGCTTATCATCCATCTAACAGACCTACATTCTAGGATCCATGGTGGCACCCCCTGGTAGCTGTCTAGTTACTGCTCCCCTTGGAACCCCTGGTTGCTCTACTGTCTGCCCTCATCTGGCATGTCTTGTTGAAACTTTTTTTTTTACCAGAGAGCAGGAGACTGTCCAGTCTCCCAGATGGTCACTGTGTTGCTGCCAGTTAATGACTGGCAAAACAGGATCTTAGAGGTCCATTTCATGACTCCAACCTTCCCTCAAACCATGCCCATGTCTCATAGGTATTGCCAATTAATATCCCTTGGGGACCTTGGCCCATAGTCTCTGTCTCAATGTGCTAATCAGTTGGCCCATCTAGTGGGCTCATGGTTCCAGTCCTATATCTGGCTGTTACTGGATTCTGCACCTTTAAGACCTCAATCCCCTGACTTCTCAGTCTATAAAGGGCCTCCTGTCACCCGCAGCCTCCCATGGATGAGCAGGCTACATTGGCTCAATTCAGAGAGTCGCCTTCTTCTGCTTTCACCCAGGTGTGCTCCCTGGTGTTCTGTGATGCCCCAGGCCCATGAGCACCCCAAATTGGGACCTCCTCCTTTCCTTAGACCCAATGTCCAGTCTTCTGGATTTAAATGCAATGGAAATGGGGACTGGCAGGGAATGGGAGAGACCCTGTTCACCCGAGCGCCTCCTGGAATAACAAGGAATAACGGCCATAAATTATTTGAGAGTAGGTTCAGATTAGACATTAGAAGGCACTATTTCACAGTCAGGCCAGCTAGGATCTGGAACCAACTTCCAAGGGAAGTGGTGCTGGCTCCTACCTTGGGGGTCTTTAAGAGGAGGATTGACAGTTACCTGGCTGGGGTCATTTGAGCCCAGTATTCTCTCCTGCCCAGGGCAGGGGGTCAGACTGCCATGGGCAGTCCCTTCTGAACCTACATCTATGAATCTAGGAACCTATGAAAAGTACATGGCCTCTGGCTATAGCATAAATTCTCCGGCTATTGGCTGCCTACCATACCTCTTTTATAGCTCTATTCTCTCTTCTGGCAAGGCTTCAACATTGCCCAGGACTTCCTGCTTGCCTGCACCAGGATCCCTTCACCAGGAGTCTTGCAGCCACACATCATTCCATGAATGCCTTGTGCCTCCCAAGGCTGAGGGGGCACAGTGACTGCCCACCGGTGGTGGCAGTGATGGCAGTGGCGGGGGCATGGCAGTGGCTAGCGGGGACTGCCCGGCCATGCTGATGTCGGTGGCGAGGGCAGGCTGAGTGGGGACTGTCCTCAAGCAGTAGCAATGGTGTTAGCAGCGGGGAAGGTGGGATGGCGATCACTGACCAGCAGTCAGTGACCACCCACAGATGCCGCTGGCAGTCTCTGCGGCAGCCAGCAGCTATCAGCAACTGCCCGCAGATGCTGCCGGTGGTGTCAGCAGCAGGGGGGAGTGGCAAGTGCTGACGGCCTGCTGGTGCCGTCAGCACTTGCAGTGGTGGCCAGTCTAAGGGTCTGCACCGCCAATCTCAGGGTGTGCATGTGCACCCCCTATGTGTTGCCAGTGCATCTTTCCCTTCAGCCTCTTCCATCAAACTTGACTGCTGTCTCTCAGGCCCTGGCTTATATCTTATCCCAGCCATTCCCCCTTCTGGTCAGGTGACTAGCTAGCCCTGGCCCTGCCAGTCTTCCTGGCAACTCACACCTGTGGTTCCAGCAAAGTCCTTATTGTCTATAGCAGGGCTCTTCCCTGCTGCCTTCTGCAGAGTAAGTATTTTTCCATGGGCCCTCCTAGCCAGGGCTTCCCTGTATTTACTTCCTACCCTAGTGTAACTGGGAAGTCTTGATCCTGTTACAGTCCAATGTAACCCCCAAGTCCTTATCTGCAGAGCTGCTGCTTAGCCAGTTGGTCCCCAGCCTGTACCAGTGCATGGAGTTTTTCTGTCTTAAGTGCAGGACTTTGCACTTCTGCTTATTAAAAATCACGAGAATTTTTTGGTCCAATCCTCCAATTTGTTGAGGTCTTTCTGAATCCTAACCCTACCCTCCAGCATATTTACTACTCCTCCCAGCTTGGTCTCATCGGAAAACTTCCTGAGGGTGAACTCTATCTCATCTTCAAATACATTGTTGAAGATATTGAACAAAACCGGTCCCAGGACCAACCACTCCGGCACTCCATTCGATACTGACTACCAACTAGACATTGAAACATTGATTATTACCCTTTGAGCCCAATGATCCAGCCATGTTTCTATCCAACTTACAGTCTATTCATACAACCTGGACTTCCTTAGCTTGCTTGCAAGAATGTTGTGGGAGACTACCAAAAGCCTTGCTAAACTCAAGGTATGTCACATCCATTGGTCTCTCCACATCCACAGGGCCTGTCATATCATCACAGAAGGCAATCAGGTTGGTCAGGAATGACTTGCCCTTGCTGAATCCATGCTGACCATTTCTAGTCACCTTCTTCTCCTCCAAATGTTTAGAAAGCAATTCCTTGAGAACCTGGTCCATGATTTTTCCAGGGACTGAGGTGAGACTGGCCAGTATGTTGTTCCCCAGATCCTCCTTCTTCCCTTTCTTAAAGATAGGCCCACACTTACCCAGATCTTCTTGTTGCTGACATACTTGTAGAAACCCTTCCTGGTACACTGCACAATCCTTGCTAGCTGCAACTCCATTTGTGCTTTGGCCTTCCTGATTTCATCTCTGCATGATTGAACAACATTCTTATACTCCTCACTAGTCATTTGTCCATGTTTCTACTTCTTGTAAGCTTCATTTTTGTGTTTTAGTTCATTAGAATGCCAAGTCTGATGGATATTCCTTGTGGTGCACAACACTGTGTAAGTAGAAAACTGCAATGATATGCTTGCTTTAGGTTCCGGCATCTCTGAATGGTCTTTTTTGGATTTTGCTAAATCATGGAAGACTGTACCTACATGTTCTGTGCACAACCAGGGCTGGTAAGATACCTGGCATAGAGTCTATATCACTGAACAAGCACTGAGGTTAAATTCACAAGGGCATTCAAGTTCTCTGCTGCACAGTAGAATTCATAAGCCTGTGATAGGCATCCAAAATTTCTTATATGGGGGAAATAAGATACCTAGGAATGAATGGATTCCATAAAGCTAGCCTGCAGTGGGGGCTCTTACACAAACCAGTTGGACATGTCAATAGAGGGCAAAAACCATGCCCTATCACCCAGAAAGAGTATCAGCACCTACCTCTGCTTGAGATTCAGAGCTGTCAACATTTTGCTAGGTTTTAGTGATGAGCAGGTCAGGTCTGCCTTTCAGAGGGCAGCTAGAGGGGTGGTATGGATCCTTAATTTTTTAATCATGTGAGGTGTGGGAGACTCAAGTTTGGATCCCTCCTCTGCCTGTGGGGATTTGAACCCAAACCTTCCAGGGAAGAGCCAAAGCCACAGGGCTATAGAATATGGGAGAAATTTTAGTCAGTCACCCTGTCTTTTGAAGCTGTTCAATTTTATATAAAATGTTTCAGTATTTTTTTGGAGCAAGAAAGGACAAGTGGCAGGAATGGACAAGTGTCCTTCTGCAGTGAGGTGAGCACCTTTACTATTAGCCTCTACAACAGGAGTTTCCAAACTATGGCACATGTATGACAAGTAGCATGGGCAGCTTCTGTTTGTGACATGAGCCCCAAACTTTCAGTAAAGGGAGGCACCAGAATGGAGGCAGAGAGTGAAGTGCTCCATGAAGCAAAGCAGGGGCAAGTCACTGCTGGGAGAAGAGATGTCAGATGTTACCACCAAGAGCCAGGTTAACCACTCCCTGGCCTTGCAGCCACCGCTGAATTCAGGGTTTTGGATATAAAACAAAGACAGAGGGGCCATGGAAAGGTTAACCCAGCTCTTGGTGGTGACAACTTCTCTTGTAACACTGTTCTGCAGCTCAAGTGCCCCTGCCTCCATTCTGGTGCCCCAGGGCTCAAGCTCAGGTTGTCAGCAAGAAGACCAATTGACTATGATTTAGGCCTCTTGAAGACTAAACTGTTTCATAGAGGCCACCAGGGAGCTCTCAGATGGTAAAATGTCCCCAGTGCAGATACTGTTGACCACAATGACCTAGAAGTGAAAGGCAGCACAAGGATGTAACTATAGGATTTTCTCTTCCTTCTCATGAACCCCCTCTCTCCCCAAAATATCAACCAGAAACTAGGCATTCAGCCTGAGATCTCCATCATAAGATCTGCCATTCCTAGGTCAAAATGATGAGGTGCCAAGAAAAGCTGAGATCTTAAAAGCAAGAGATCTGGAGCAAACTGATGAATTAAGAAACACCATTTTTTCAAGTATGGGCTAAAACACCCCCAAGAACCCTGGAGGGGACTGCTCATTTGTAGGCTTTTATTTTTTTCTCTCCTGGAGGCAGAGGTCAATCCAGCTGGCCAGATCCATGAACACATCAAATTCTGAGGGTATTTCCACTCAAACCAGGCCATCCTTGATCTCTTCCCACAGACCCCAGTGAAAATAATAGAGCCGGGCTGCCTCATTCCACTGGGTGTCTGCTGTGTAGCAGCGGAAGAGGGAATCATAAGCCATAACAGAATATTTCCACTGATACAGCAAATATAGCACAATCTTTGCCACCTGGGCTGGTGAAAGTCTCCAAACATGACCATGAAGTCCTTGAGGAACAGAGAAGGACAGTCTTGGAGGCCTGGACTATTGTGGTGTGCCAAAGGTGTGGCCCACTTCAGAGCATCTCCTGTTAGGAGACTAACCACTATGCTCACCCTTGCTGAGTCTTGGTAGTAGAGCTCTGGTTTGGCTACAAACAGTATATGGCATTGCACGAGGAACCCATTGAAATGCAACTGGTTACATTGTACCTCCCAGATAGAGATGTAACATTTCTGGAAAGTTTGAAGCCATGGAAGAAATCTGTTTTCACCCCCCCCCCTTTTTTTTTTCTCTGAAAAAAACCAGACATTTTGGGAAAAATTGAAATCTATGCAATACTTGTTTTCTTAGCACCCTTTACAGATCTAAATTCACTTTGCTAGTTTAAGAACATAAAATGTATTATGTATAACTTGGTTTGCTCATAAAAATATCATATTTGGTATATTTATTAAAAGTATAGTTTATTCAGACCATAATTACAAATTTACTAATTGAATTTACATTAACATTTTTAAATTTTTGTTACAAATGGAACTATAAGCTACTGACCCCTAAGGAACCTATCATATCTTAGTTTCTGCCAGTTTATGAGAAGCAGGGAAAAAATAATGTTGACTATAGAAGAAACCATCAACATAATCATAAAACAAAGAAAGTTATTATGTATTTTGAACTTGGTCTCCTCCACAGTGTCAAGCAGATACAGAAAGCACTCATTTTTAGAAAAAGAGCTGAGAAATAAAGGAGAAAAAAACAAGACTCATTGAATACAAAATTTTGCTACATGAAGCTTTGTCTACCTAGTCTCATTTTCTGAGCTATCACTATCTGCAGTTTCTGCTTGTCCTGATTAGTCTGACCCTTCATTTTTATCATCTTTATGGACTTCTGAAAACTGAAGATTTGCCTATATGAGACAAGCTTCTCTACTCTTTAACATGTTAGATTATTTCTTGATTTGGTGTGAGTATTTCCAAAAATAGACCAGTTTATTTCACATGCTGCAGAAGATGGGGGAATCTGAAGCAGGTAAGAAGCAAGAGGAGTCAGAGGTTGTTGTGCAAAGGCCTTGCAACCATGTTGCAGGAAGTATATGGTTAGCAGAATCCCAGACTGCATCCCTGGATTAAATACCTGAGCATGTTCTGTATTATGCGACATTTGAAAGTACTTTTCCAACATCAAGTCCTAAGTGTGTTGCTTGTTTTGTAATCCACTCAAATGCAGTAGCAGTGCTATCATCACTAACACTTTTGCCTTTGAATCTTGGATCCAAGAAATTTGCAGCAGCATAAATTGACTGGCAACAAAATTCTTCCTGTCTGTTAATAAAGTCTTTCACTTTTCTTTCTCCTGTACTTGTAAGCA
Source organism: Alligator sinensis (assembly GCF_000455745.1). Classification (NCBI taxonomy): domain Eukaryota; kingdom Metazoa; phylum Chordata; order Crocodylia; family Alligatoridae; genus Alligator; species Alligator sinensis. The sequence continues at coordinate 302,740 of NW_005842981.1, read as the reverse complement.
GAGATACATTTAGATTCTCAAAAACAATTGATTTTATCTGGGCCATTTCGTAAGGAATGTCTGAGAAAGTACACTGTCTGATTCAGATGTAGTGATTGCTGAAGAAATTGGCTTTAGAATCTTCAGGAAGTTCTGCAGCTGAACCCAGAAGACATCCTCATCAAGTACAGTGTTCTTTACACTTCTTGGTACTTTAATATCCTCAATTATTACTGTTTCTTTAACAGCTTCTTTGTTTTTTGATAAACTTTCAAATGAGATCACCACTCTACCCCATCTAGTTTTACTACAGAGTTTGGGTGTCACTATTTTATTCTTTGCATTCTTTTCTTCCTGCTTCTTCTTAAAGACTGTGGCTACAATATCAGTCATTTTTACATGTTTTCTAATTTATTTTGCTCTTCTATAGATCTTTTGCACAGTGTCCAACTTCATGATGCCATTACAAAGCAAGTTTAGCCAATGGGATGCACATCCTATTGCAGTAATATGTGGATATATATCCATTATGATCTCTTGTGTTGCTTTCATGTTACTTGCATTGTCAGTCAGCAAAGCAAATACTTTACTACCCCCAGTCTTCTGTAGGACTTTACATATTTTACTACTGATATACTCTGCAGTATGCCTGTTCTCTCCTGTTTCAATGCTTCCATAAAAACTGGTTGAGGTGTTGTTATCACAAAGTTTATGATTCCTTCTCCCTGCACATTTTTCCATCCAACTGAAAGTACTGCAAGACACAGTGTTCATGATTTTTACTTGCACAGATTGCATTACATGTTCATATTCTGACTCTAAAAGAGGCTTGCTCAAAGAATGTCTGCTGGGCAAACGGTATGATGGTCTTAGTAATTCAAAAGCTTCCTGTCAGTATGCATTTTCAGTTATTGACAATGGAATCGCAGAAGAATATATTGGTCTTGCAAGAGCTTGGTCAATTTTTTCCTGATCTTCAGGTGATATCTTGTCTACAAATGAAGCTATTGAGAGTCTTCTGCATATAGTTGGTTGCAATATTTGGTTACTTGAGGATGTTGATTGGGCAACCCTTTGCGATGCTGATGTTATAGAAGAAGAAGAAGTAGCAGCAGCAGTATAAGAATTTCTGGATCGAGAACGTTGGAAAGAGCTACTTGCATTTTAATCATCATGATCTACCTCCTCCTCACTTATACCCATGAAAGATTTTTTAATGTCTGCAAGACACTTCTTTCATATATGGATGTGTTTGGTCACCCTAGTAGCATTTGAAAATGCATATTTCATTTAACAGTATTTGCAAATCACTTTTTTTTTTCTTAAAATAACTTGCAGTGTGGAAATACTTCCATATGCTAGAAGTTGGTCGCACCATTTTGCTGAGGGAGAAAAAAAGAAAAATGTAATTTAGTGGCTAGCTTGCATATATAAACACTAAGCTACAGCATGTACACATTTAGTAATGGATGGAGGAGAGGCCTCCTCAGAGCTAACAGTGTACAACTTCCTGCCCTGCAGGCCTCATCTCATTGCTAAGGTTGGGTGATGTGTCACATAGCATCAGATTAGTAGGAATTCAATTATGAATTACATAGTTTATGAGACTATACTAATGCAGCTAAAATATAGTTTAATATGCTGAATTCAGATACATTTAAACTCTTACCTTTCAATAAAGAAGTATATTTTCTTTCAGCTCCCTTGTGCTGCTTCTGTACTTCTGTGGATCTCAAGGTCACAGGGCCAGGAGGAGCAGGTTCCTTCCAACTCCAAAACCTTTAGACTTACTCTGTATCCTCTCCTGAGGCTTTTGAGCAAGCAGGGAAATAAGCTCCTTGTTTCTAATCTCTACAGGAACGAATGGATGCTGCTGCCAGTGTCCACACCCAGTCCTTTGAGGCCTAGTCAGAAGGACAGGAGCAGATCCACCGACCTCCAGATCAAAAGTCAACAATAGAGAAAGTCTACAAGCAAAGAAGGCACTGAATCCTGTTTCCTTCTCTTGTGAAAATGGCAGTGCCCCCTGGGGACAGAAATGTATCTTGCTGTTGCATTTGAAAGTTGAACTGTACTGCTTGTCCTCAGTGTACAGGAATTGTAATGATCTGATACTGCAGATAGTCTTCCTATTACATAGTTATTACAAAACATTTTGAGGGAGTAAAGGGTAGCAATATATGAACACTTTTCTTAAAGATTTTATTCATCATTCTAAAAGAAAATATTTCATAAGAGGTTTTTTTGTATTTTTTCCAATTTTTCAGAAAAAGACCAAAAAAAGTCCTTGAAAAAAAGGATTTTTTTTTTCTGAATTTTTCTGTTTTTTTCCTGGGCCTTCACATCTCTACTCCAAGGTAAAGGGCAAGCAGGTCCCAGGTGGGGAGGCTGGTGCATGGAAGCCTCACTGTTAACCTGAGAGACTTCAGAGTGGAGGGCCTGATTCTCTGCCAACAAGTGCTGGACCTGCTCTTTTAGCACTTGCCAGGCAAAGGCCATTGGTGTCAGCTGGTCTGGCCTGAGTGGGTCCAGGAGCACTAGTATGGAATCCACCTCCATGTCAAGCCCCCTTTGCCACATGTGGTGGTCTAGGCAACTTGCCATACTAGGCTATGGGTGGCCAGGTCTGGGGGTTACCTCAAGGTCCAGAGAAGCTAGGAAGTCAGAAGCTAGGAGATCTGTCCAGGGAAATGAGTTGGAGATCTAGGGGATCAAGCAGAGCACAAGGTCAGGAGGCTAACTAGGTCAGGTATCCAGGAAGTCAGACCAGAGCAGAGTCAAGTATCCAGGGGGTCAAATAGAATGTGAGGTCAGGAGGATATCTGGGTCAGGTATCCAGAAAATTAGTCAGAGTCAGCAGCAGCACAATCCAAAGGTGCAGCAGCCTAAATGCAAAATTGGACCTCATTACCTGGATGCTTCACCTTCCAGGTGAGGGAGTTATATGGGAAGGAGTGAGGTCAACTGACCTAGGTGTCAGAAAGTGGGCATGTGCCCAGACCCAGAAGGAGTGTTCTGGCCACCTGTGTATCTCCCCATGTTCCACTGGGGAGGTAGCAGACTGGGGTAAGCCATCGTGCTTGGCAGGGCAGGCCAAAGCCCTGGGTTCACAGTCACATCCTGATACTAACTGGGTGCCATTTTCCTTTCTTGTGTCACCGCAGGTTCTGTCTATTTTTTTTGCAGACTCCTTCTGCACTGCTTTTTTTTGTATATGTCCTTTCCTACCCAGCTAAGTGTCTCATCCAAGCTCACATTCCAAGGGACAAAAGAAGGAAGCTGCTATAATTGACAATTCAGGCTTGGCCTGCTTATAACCATGTTGCAAAGACTCTGTTCATATGCCATTGCTTTGACCAAAATTAACTTCTCTTTACATACTTCAGGCTCCCCATTTTCCATCCCATCAAATATCAGTAGTACATCCTTGCTTTGGAGGCCCTTTGCAGCCTATCTCTATCAAACATCCATTTGCTCTCCAGGTGTGGGTGCCTTCCTCTGGCCCATAGTACCAGCTTCCATCACTCAGTTGTTAGATCAGGGGTAGGCAATGTTTTTGGCCGGAGTGCTGAAAAACCGCAATGTCTACCTTGTAAGGTGCCAGAGTGCTGGTATGCCAGAAAAACAAAACTGGGGCAAGGGGTACATGGTAGGATGCACTGCATACTAATATAGTTAATAATCATAAATGTTGTTTTTTTATTACGATAAATACCAGGTTTTCAAAAAATTCTAAACCTGGTGACAATAAATAAAACTTCATATACTACTTTTGATCCTGTGCATTCTTTTTTGTTAACCATGTTGTGATGAGATAAAGAAGAAAAACAGAAAACAGAGAGAAATAAGAGAAACAGACAAGAGAGAAAAGAGAGAGAGAGAGACAGGGAAAAAGAAAGGAAAAAGAGAAGAGAAAGGAAAACAAAGAGAAAAAAGAGGAGAGAGAGAAAAAGAAAGAGAAAGAGCAGCTGTTCCCAAGCCCAGGGGTCTCCTGCAGCCAGGCCCTTACACTTGAGGCAGCTCCGGCACACTTGCACTGTGCCTGGCATACAGGGAGATGGAGCCCAGAGCTGAGAGCCCCCTGAACCCAGCATCCTGCCCTGGCCAGGAGGCATCCCCTTGGTGGAAGAGTGACTGTGCCCTGTGGAAACTGCATGGGCTGGGCTGGGCTGGGCCCCATCTCAGGTGCCGCTGGGTGCCCCCACCCACCAGCTGTGGCCTGAGCCCACAGAGCCCCAAAACAGCTGCACTTCTTACCCAGTCCCCATCTTCCCAAGGGGCAGCCGGACCACCCTGCCCACAGAGCCACCCTCCATGCCTGCTTCTCCCCACACTGCCCAGACCCTGCCCCGAGTGCCTGGCCCCAGTGCTGCCCACACCTGGGTGGGACAGGGCATCTGCCTGCCCAAGCCCCGGCTGGGCCCAGGGCTTGCCAACCTGCTGGGAGTCTCCAGTGCAGCGGCCCTGTGTAGAGCCTGCCCACGCCCCGGCCCCAGCTCCCTCCAGGGGCCTGGCTGTGCTGGAGGGCGCAGCCTGGGGACAGGGAGCGTGGCCAGCAGAACACAGACTGCGTCCCTGCCTATGTTCTCATGACTCTGTCTCTGGTGCCTGCCATGCCACTGGAACTTGTGGTTGTTTGGGAGAGCCCAGAGCAGCAACTTAATTTTTTTTTTTTAAACAATTCTTTCACATACCTCCTGAGATTCTGGGGAAAATGTCTCCACATGCCACTAATTGGCATGTGCCTGGGGGTTGCCTATCTCTGTCTAAGAGATCCTCAAACAAGCACCTTTGTGCTTTGCCCCCTACTTGGATGGAAACTCTCTTCAAAATTCTCCTTTGGTGTGCTGCCTCCAAAAGATCTTGCCTGCAGTGAGTTGACCGATAATATCCTGCTATTACTTTGTGCCCTCCCCTCTCTTAATATCTGTCTGACATCTAATTTTGTACTTTAATTGTTAGCACTTTGTGGGATGGACCTTTTTGTTTCGTTTTGTTTTGTACAGCACCTAACATAGTAGTATCCGGGTGCATGACCCAGATTCCTAGGCACTGTGGTAGTAGAAACAAATAATGACAATAGTAAAGAAACCTACAAGCCTCTTTTATCTGACTGAATGGAGCCTCCCCTTCTCGCTGTTCTCAGACCCTTTCTGAGCATGGCATCTCTGCACTACACCAGTTCTACACTTGCTCAAGTATTGATCAAAAGTCTGTCTCATCTATTGAATTTCTCTTCAGGCAAAATGAATGAGTTAGGTTCTGTATCAGAAAACTGCAGCCCAGCAGCAAGCCCTGCATATCTGAGGCTAAGATCTTTCTGAGCTGTTTTGCTGAAAGAAAACAAAACCATGAATCTTTTTATGCTTTTAAAATAAATCTTCTGTCTTGATGTATGAAGGAACGACATATGTCTCTGTCCTGTGCCTGCATGCTTCTAATTCATGATGCTAAAAATACACTGGAGTGCCTGTGGGTTCAACATGGGTATTAAACAAGAAATCTCTGTTCATATGATATTCCCCGCAGTGAACCTTAGACCTACCACAAAGGATACATTTTTCTGTATCTCAGTCACTCCTCTTTACTGAGTCTGCCTGTTGATGTTAGCAACCACTAATATCAGGAAAGCCTTGGAGGATGCAGTGGCTCAGTCCTGATAAAAATGCAGAAATTCATGCACAAATGTTCCACTTTCCCCCAAAATTCATCTTGATGCAGCTGAGTTGACACAGTTTTGAGGCAGTGAACAGCTTTTTATCCTTGCTGTTTTAGCTAAAAGACTGTTCTCAAGAAGTCATACTAATAGCCAACCTAGCTTCTTCAGCTGGACACTCAGAATTACCGTTTCAAATTTCAGGTTTTGCCCATCCACTTATCAAGGTATCTGTGGCCACGTCTACATGATATGCTGACTGCACAGTCATTACTGTGCAGTCATTTAGTATTTGTATAAATAAGTACTAAATGACTGCAGTAACTGGAGTTACTGCACAGTAGTGGCAGTGAATGTTTTTTTTTACACTGACTGCTCAGTAGCCTAAGACTACTGTGCAGTAGCATCACATCATGGTTTCTGCCATTCAGCATTACTTCACAGTACTCTTGGACTAACACACACTCAGTGTCTCGTGTAGATGCAGCCTCTATATGTCTCATTATCATAGTTTTTCAGCACCTCCCAACTTAATATGATTTTCTGATCACACCTTTGTGAGGAGGACAGTATTACTGCCCCCAGTTTACAAAGGGGGAACTGAGGTACATAGAGATTAAATGATTTGCCCAGTGGTATGTAGGAACTGTGAGCAGGAAGAAAAATGAACCCAGTGCCCAATTGCTGGAACATTTTCCCATTAATGATCCTTCTTTATAATATTTGCAACCTTCTGTATTCTCCTCCTCCTAGGAGTTCCTTAGCTGAACATATCAAATGACTGTGAAGTTGGGCCATGTCTGTTATAAGCTTCTGGAAATCTCAGGTGCTTGGAATGAGCTCCCTCTGCCCATGGAAGTATATCTGTGACATGGGGTAAGTCTATGCTCCAAAGTGAGACACATTCTTAATTCAGGCTAACGCAGCAGTGAAGACAAGGCAACTTGGGTCAGCTAACCTATGGGCCTCCTATAGGTTACACCCATATTTGTCTTTATTGTTATTTTACCCCAAGTTTGAGAACTTGGCTTAGCCAAACTGTTGTGCTTTGTGGATCATTGTTCAATAAGCCAATATCTAGTACCAGAGGAGGAAGTTCTTTTGAAGTGCCCACTTTGGAAGGAGGAACAGAAAAGCTGGCCTACCCTGCTCTCATGCTCTCATTCAGGTCCTACTACTATGCAGCCTGGACCAACCCTCCCATCTGTAGCTGTTAAAGCCACACTGGGCTCTCTGCCATTTATCTTCTGTCCATAATAATATTTCTGTCTTAAGTGATACATACTTACTCTCTCAATTTGTTTTTATTTTATACTTTAATGATAACTTTAGTCAAAAGAATTGCATGCAGCTGGTGTGCCTATAACAACATACATATATAGCACTTCTTATAGCACTGAACATACATGGGATTCCAGACAGACATTTAATACTCTCCACTTTCAGGCATTAGCAGGAGGAAGCTTCCACTTCAGATAGGGTTATTGTTTTGAGCATCACTGGTAAGTGGTGTTGCTAGAGTGCAGCCTGTATTTTGAGATGAGGGTGTACAGTCAATAACGGGTTTTACTAATTGTGTAATGTATTGGCACTCTCACTAGTGAATTCCTTTGGGATTAGGACAATTTGGACCCGAGCAGCAACACAAGCCACTGATGTCTCAAAGGCTTGGAATCCACATGGTTGAGTTTTTATTGCATGGCCCCAACAAAGTTAATGTGAAGCAGGCATTTGACCAACCCTCCCTACCCCACTTTGTGAGAAGTGATTTTTTTTTTCATTGCTTCTGGGTCAAAGTCTCTAGGAATCCTGTCAAAAAAAACAAGACAAATGTCTGGGCATTTTTCATGGCCTGTTAGCCTTCAGCCAACTACACCCAAGAGGCAGAGATCCATGAAGAAGGGGCTTATAAAGTCTTGATAGTGAAGCCTGTGGGGCAGGAACTGTCTTTTTGTCCTTCTTTACAGGAGAAGCTCTGAAGACCCACTGCAGCACAGCTAATAAGAGAATAGCTTTCCACTAGAGTATATTATTGTATAGTTCCCCCAGATAGCATCAGAGGCTATAAAGAACTCTTCCTTTTAGACTAAGATGACTTGCATGGAGTGAGGAATAAAGTCAAAATGCTGTGATGCCTTGGATATTTGTGATTTTATGCTTGAGCATGGAATAGGGGACACTTCAACCTGCAGACATATTTATGGGACAAAAAGCTCCCTGCTGTTTTCTCCCCAACAGGCAGGACAATTGGCTAACAGCAGGTGAGTAATGGCTCCTAGGCAGAGCTTGTGCAACTCAAAGCAATTTTTAAAACTGTATAATTTTCACTGGTGCTTATAAAGACCTGAAGGGAGAGGTGCTGGACTGGCAGCCCTGAAGCCAGAGCCCTCACAGAGCAAGTGTAGTAGAGTGAGTTGCAACATCCATCTC
>NW_005842981.1:268308-294658 GCF_000455745.1 Alligator sinensis | reverse complement strand
TTTCCCTTTCTTCCACCCCAGCTCCTTCTAGAGCAGGGATGGACAAAATACATCCCACAGGCCAGATCTGGCCTGCCAACTGATTGTATTTGGCCTGCAGGTATCCCACGCTGCTCTACATGGGTCTGAGCCACACCTGGGGGAGGGGTCTATGGGTGTGTGGGGGGGAGCTTTGTGGGAGGGGTAGGTCCCCCTCCCACCCTGTGCACAGTGTACACCCCCCCACACACACACAGCAGCAGCAGCAGAGGCCATCAGGATGCTCAGGGCCCACTACTGGCAAAGCCCCTTTGTGGCACGGTGCAGCCCGAGCTCCCTGGAACCCAGCGCTGCCTGTGTCACACATTGCATGCAAGAACCACACACCCTCGGGCTGGGCTGGGTCCTGCCTCCATGAAGCCGGCCCAGCCCAACAGTGCATGGGGCATTTGAAGGCAGAACCCAGCCCGGCATGAAGGTGCGTGGCTTTTGTGTGTGGTGCTGGGGGCCCTGGGTGATAGCAGGAGTGGCCCGGTCCTGCTCAAGGGTGCATGCTCCCAGGCCAGGCTGGGCTCACACCATGTGGCACAGGTGGTGCTGGGTGCTGGGTCCCAGATAGTCAGGGCTGCACCATGCTGCAGGGAGGCTCTGCCAGTAGCAGGCCCTGAGTGCTCTGATGGCTGCTGCTGCTGTGGGAGTACCACATGGGGTGTGGGTGGGGGACCCTCTCCTCCTGAGCATGCCCCCCACACCCACATCCTTACTTACCTGGGACAGAGCCTGGGTCTGATCCACTGCTGCAGCTTTGCCCTGCTCCTCTTTGCCCCAGCATGCTGAGGCAGTGTGCTGGAGCAGCAAGGGGGTAGGCATTAGGGCTGTGCAAAGCTTTGGCCCCTGATTCAATTCGGTGGAGATTCGGCCTGATTCAGTGGCTGTATCTCCAGATCCAAATCAAATCAGGAGACCCTTTAATCTCTCCAAATAGAATCGGAGCCCTCCTTGTCAATTTGGAGAGATTTGGAAAGATTTCATGATTCAGACATAGACACAGCTTTAAATGTTTTTTTCTGCGTACCTCAAGATACCAGACAGCTCATGAATGCTGTGATTGTGGGGTGGATGGAGCATCCCACAGGAGCATGGGGGGCTTCCCACATGACAAAGGGTATGGACTTTTATTTGCTTTTGTTTTGTACCACCATAAAAATGTTTAGAGTGGCACAAAAGCAATGAAAGTTGTTGTCTATTTCCACCCTAAAAATAAGAAGCCATCAGGCTCCTGAGCTGTCCTACCAGTATCTTTCGACATGGGAAATTCACTTGAATTATAAACGTGAAATTATAAAGGAGTGAATTCCTGTCTTCCCTGAAATGAGCCCTCAATTGGCTGCTTCACATCATGGCTTAAATTCCTTTGTTTAGTTTGTGAAACACGATCTTTCTTGCTGTCTTCCCTAGTTTATGTAATAAGCCTGGTAAACAACTGCAACTTCCCAGAAGAAAAAGGAAAAACATACCAAGACAGTAAAGTATCCTTTCCAGGTCTCAGACAGAGCAGAATTGAATCCCCTTAGGTTTTTTACCACTCAGCTTCTAAGCAGTAAGAAGCTGTCACAAATAAACAAGCAATAACTTTAAGTAGTTGTAACCTAACTCACAAGCTTGGGAAGTGAGTACAATTGCCTTGTAGCCAACTGTCCACCCTGGTCAGTTATAAGAAGGTTTAAGCTACAGAAAATGTAGTATGTATTAAACAGGGGCCCAGAAGAGATGCTTCCAAAACCCCCAAGACATTCTTGCTCCCTGAGAATTTACACACACCAACACATGGATGTGTATATTATAGAGGGAGCTGGGAATACTATCTGTATTTAAGGGCCTAACATTTCATTACTCCATTTCCTGACACACACTTTCTGAAAAGCTCCAATACCTCCATTTATGCAGCAGTTTTTGAGCTTTGGCAGGAAGGGGAAGAATAGAAATACCACTTCAAGCACAGAAAGTGCCTTTTTCTCATCCTAGGAATATCTGTTCAGAGGTGTTTGAGACTGAAGGTGCAGCATATCACTATTCCTCATCTATGCCTTGCATTGTTGGACATAACTAAAGCAGCACACTCAAATCCCTTAACATTCAAAGGCCAGGTCCTGCTGCAGTAAATGTGTTTTGGAAGATAGACAGCTTAGCTCTTGATGGTGGCTAACATTGATAAGGCAAGGCCTTGTTGAATCAGATCAGGGGTCTCAAAGTCTCCCCTATCTCTGAAGGTATTGCATAGGATAAGAGTCCTCCTCCCATGTTCTTTTCAAGCATAGGATAAGAACACTTGAAGTACAGGCCAGTACAGTAATGGAAAAAAGGAATTCTAGGCTTGTTTCATTCAGTTACCAGCTTCTACTGCTGGCTAACGTTAAAGCCATATATAGGTCTCATTAAGCAAGGTCTCACACCATATGGAGAGATAATATGGATTGCCAGTTGGAAGAGAACTCATTTGTAACAGAACCAGCCCCCGAGGGTGGCCATGGAGCCCTCTCATCAGTGAACTAATCCTGTCCCTCGCTTCAGCTCTTCAGACTACTCCCTTTTGCTCTTTTCTGCCATACCTTGATGTAATTATTATAGCACATAGGGAGGCTGCTCGCAGAGTCTTGAAGTGATCCAGGTGGTGCTGCCCATAGTTTCACTTCACTTCCTCAGACACACCCTTGGTCCTCATTGTCACCAAAATTTCAATCCATTAACAAAACGAGTCTCTTATTTGCACTATTCATGCCCTACTGGCTCTAAGATGGCCTTCTGCGCACTGACCATGGCTCTATAGACCGTAATCACCTTAGGCCATTGGTTGTGGCCTCCTTGGCACTAATAATACTTCACAGGCTCTAATTGTGGTCTCTAGCAAGTCCCATCACTACACTCATCCCTTGCAGGTCTTACTCTGGATTAATTTATCTGGGCCTTCTAGGCCTGTCTGTCTGTCATTCCATCAGGCCCTTGGTCTTAGCCTGTCTCTCTGGGCCCCTTGTCCTGTTCTGGCTTCATCATCTCTCAGGCTTCAGCTTCTGAACATGGACTTCAGTTTTCACAGCCTCTGACTATCTCTAAGTCCTTGGCCCTGACTTGGCTGCAGCCCCTTCTGTGGTCCAGCTCCATTACACAGGCCTCATGGTCTCAAAACTTTGGACTGTCTACAGCCCATAGCTCTCTAGGTCCCTGAACTCAGGCTGGGATGCTATCACAGAGTGCCCCTCCAGGCACCCCCATAACCTGCACCCACCCCTACAGCCACAACATATACCTCCAGTTAAACTTCAACACAGAACCCAAGCATAAACTCAGTAGTTTCTAATATAATGTTATTGCCCAGTTCGGGTCTTTACATACTGCAAACTCCTCTCCAGATTTCCAGCTTCTCTGCAATCACTCCTGCAGACAGGAGCTCCTCTCCTTTACAAGATAAGCACCTACCCCACTTCTCTGGCTCACGGCTCAGTTTATAGCCCCCTGGGTTCTACCCATTTCCTGTCATATGGCTCCCCTTTATCTCAAGGAACCACCTGCTCTTCACTGGTGCAGCTTACACAGCTGAGATGCTTTCTGTAATGTAACTGGCCTAAGCTCCTTGTCCTGATCAGAATGTAGCTCTAGCCTAATGTTTTCCCCCTCTTAACAGGGGCCTTGGCCGCATGTTATACCATCTTGCTCACTCAACAAAGAAAAGCCCTGTTTATTTAGCTATGATATTTCCAAGGGCGAAGCATAGGGCATGTGAGTGCACGTGCCCCTCCTGAGCTTGGTAGTGCACCCCCTGCAGAAAGGCACCACTGACACGGGCAGCGGCGCCTGCAGGCATTCGCCACTTGCCACCCTGCCGCCAACATAGCTGGTTGTGTCTGCAGGCAGTCCACGATCACTGAAGGCTGCCACCCCCACTGCTGAAGGCGCCTGCGGGTTGTCGCCGTCCCCTGATCAGCATGCACCACCCCACCGCCCCCGCTGCCGACAGTGCCGGTGGTGTCTGCAGGAGCTCCATGCTTACTGTCACCATGCTCCTGCCACCGCCAGCGCAGCCATGCCCCCCCGCAGCCACTGGGGACATGCACCATTCACAGGTGTTTCTTCAAACTACCTAGAGCTATCTCTGTTCCTTGCTATATTCTATAAAAAAAAAAAAGGAGCTGTTCATGTAACTGCTTCAGTCTATGTATTAGGTGTACTTTTTGGGCTGGTTCACAGCACAGTGAATTGCACTTACCTTGTATGCCCCCCGATATGGCTAGTACTGTAGCCTAAGTGGCAGGGGGCACATCCTAATGATCAGGAGTCCAGGTTTTCTGTTTCCTGCAAAAAATGCAGATTTTGTCTTTTAAAAGAGAAAATAATGGATTTCCCCTTTGAAGGAAAAAAACCAGCAAATTTTCCACTTTGAAGCAGGAAACCATGGGCTTCCCCTAGCAGGCTGCCAGTGTTCCAGATGATGGGGCTGCAGAGGGATGGGGGGGTCTGAGGCAGTGCTTGGTGCTGCCAGCAAGCCCAGAAGCACTTTGTTGCTGGCAGAGCTATATAGTTCTCTGTCACCCTGGAAGGACTCTCTGCACCTTTCCCACATTGAAGTCTTGTGAGTCTGCTTAGAGCCTACTGGGGTGGGGGGTAGCTGGGGCCTCCCTCAAGCATGGTTGGTGGGGATAGGGGGCTACAGGTCAGGAGTGAGGGGAACCAACAGGTGTGGGGAGCTTTGGGTCAGGAGTGAGTAAGGGACACCAGCAGGGCCAGAGGGCTGCTATTTGGGAGTGAGGGTCATGAGCAGGGCTAGAAGGGGTATAGCTTGGGCATGAGGGGCAACTAGCCAAGCAGGGACAGGGCACAAATATATCAGGGCTGCTCAGCACCACAAAGCAGCAGGGGAGGCAGCCGCAGCTGAACCTGTGTCCTGGTGACTGAAGGGGGAAGTGGGAGCTCTGATTTTCTGTGATAAAAAACAAAATCAAATGACAAAGAATATAGGTATTTAGAAATTATTTTAGTTTAGTGATTGAGGCAGTGGTAGGCTTCCAAATTGTTTCTTAAGGTGACACAATAAACATTGTTGCCTATCATGCCAGAGTTTATTGCTCCTAGGCGTTGGATCTACACATGCATCCAGGACCACAGCGGTTTGAGCTAGGTCACAGCAGTTTCAGCTGGCAGGGTTCAGGGGGGTCAGCCTGCTAGCCTTGGGCTACTCCAACCCATCTCAACATGCTCCAGAGAGCTGGCTGGGGCACAAGGGTGCTTCAGTGTAGGGCTAGCCAGCAGGCAGTCCCTGTACTGAAGCATCCTCATGCCCCAGACAGCAGTGTTAGCTTCTACATATGTGCTGCTGCACAGTAAAAAATTCCACAGCAGGATAGTACTTGTGGCTGTATGTAGATGAAACAAGAGGCATGTGTGCACAACACTTCAAAGCGGGATAAATGCTTTTGCACCGCTTTAATGGTGTCAGTGTTTGCATGCCTCAGCAGCGTATTGTGTATTAATTCCAGCCACTGTAGGAAATTCAGCAGCGTAATGAGCCTTAAATGACTTGGGGCACAGCAAACTAAAACTCCTTCAAGGAGTTTTAGTTTGCTGCCCCTACAGCTGCGGAGCAAAGCACTGGGCTCCATACACCTCCATAGCTCTGCAGGAAGCCCTGCAGGCAACCTACAGCAGCCCAGAAAGTAGCTCCACCCAAGAGAAGCGGGGAGCCTGATCATTTTTTTTCTCTTCCCCCCAAAGCCTGCCTTCCTGAGCTGTGTGGGGGCCTAGTGCTTCCCTCTGCAGCAGCGGGTGCCTTCCAGGACCGCCAGAGCCAGGTGTCTGTGGGCAGGTGCCACCTGGGGGAGGGCCACCACTCCCAGGGAAGGAAGCACCACCTCCCTCTCCCCCCAGCCCAGGGACTGCTCCGCCTGCTGGCAGCTCACCTCCCTTCCCTGCCAGAGAGGCAGGTAAGTCAGCAGGGTGTGTGCAGACACAGGGGTTTAATCAGCCCTAAACGGAAGCAGTGTTTTTTAAAACCCACCGCTTCAATGTAAGGTCCCTGTTTCATCTACACACACCCTGTATTTAGAAGTGTTAGAAGTAATATCCAGCTGTGGAGTTAATTAGTTAATTCCAGTCTGATAGGTCCGCATGTGTAGATGTGAGACATTTACTGAGGAGCTAATTAGTCTACACCACAGTAAATGTCTCGTGTAGGTGCACCCAATGTGTATGAGCCAATATCTCTTATTGGTGTATGCCCCCTCTAGCTACACTTTCAAAAGAAGCTACAAAATTTAGATTCTGAAGTTTTAGGTCACATCTATACTGTAATTGTAGCTGGGATTGCATTTGGGTAGACAGACCTAAGCTACTATTAAAATAACTAACTTAGGTTCTACTAGCAATGTAGCTATAGCAGCCTGGAGCTCAGTATGGGCTGTGAAGCCTACCAGAGAAGCTAGATAAATAGTTTGTTAGGTAGGCCTGAGCTCCTAGATGCAGTGGCTAAACTACTATCAGTACCCAAGCCAGCTACTTTAAAGCTACAACAGTGACAGAAATGTAGAAATACCCTCATTTCCAAGAGATATCAAGCTATTTAACCCTTGAAGATCCTCAGTTGTATGTAGGAATAAACTTCCACTGAAATCAATTGGAGTTAATAATTTCAGACTCTAGGATGTATCAACTTAAGCCTCGATAGGTGCAGCTATATAAGATGTTTACTGTGCAGTTGACTAATTAATTGTGCAGCAAACATTTCAAGAGTTTACATGTGCGCTCCTATTAGGGTGTACAAAATTAATAAATTCCACAGCAGCGTAGTACTTATAAATACAAGTACTACCTTGCTGTGGGGTTTTTTTCATGAATAACAATGCATGTGTAGATGCTGACTGGCTGGCTGGGACCTCCCAGGCCCCCTGCCAGCTGGGGCTGCTGTGACCTGACTCAGTGTGCTGTGGTCCAGGTACACATGCAAACCATGTGCCCAGGAGCTTCCTGGAAGCAAAAGACTGCAGATAAATAAGCTCCACAGGTTATTTTTGCCCCCTAATGACATGTGTAGATGTGCCCAATGAAATGTAGGCTTTGAGGAGGAAGTGTTACAAAAACACCCACGGCAGTTTAGTGTTCAATTTTGGTCAGAAGTCAGTGGCTATAGGTATGCTAATTAGCCCTGCTGAATGATAGTGCCAGTTAGTATATCACTGTGTTAAACTTATTCAAAGTTCCTCACAAATATGGATACACTGCCTCTGTTTCAGAGGGTAGCCTCTTTGCAGCAGCACTGAGATCCAGAGATCTCCGCTGCCTGTCACAGCAAATTTATTGTGTAGACCTCTCCTGGGAGTCTGAAGTAATTTGGGTGCAAATACCTCTTTGTAAAGATGCGCTGCCTGTGGTCTATGTACACTGCCTCTGACCTGTCCTATGGTGTACTTCAGTGGAGCATGGCAAACTGCATCTATGTGCACTATATCCCAAAATAGATGTCACATAGGTACCCTAGAGTTGAGCTGAGCACATGACAGTATGCTTGTTGTCTAGGACATGCCTACTAGCATGTGTTCAGAACCCCTCTATAGCAGCTAAATTACACTTGTTTCAGGCAACAGCTTGAAGATCAGTGCACCTACACTGAGGGGCTCCAAAATATGGTAGCATAGACATGCCTTAGTACCTATGCCAAGGGATGCACAGGATGATTGTCATCCAAGAAACATGTGGCATGTTGCCCCACTTCTTAACACAATCTAGAAAAGGCCCTTGGGTGCAAATCTACCCCGTCTTCTGTCTTTGGGGAACAGTCTTGCTTGCTTGGGTGCTTTCTGAAGATCTTTGAAGCAGAGGGAAACTATAAGTATATAATTAGGACAAATCCTAGTAAAGCTTTTATTTCTACATGACATTTGTGTGCCAACAGTTTAAGATTGCAGCCGTTTGTTTCCTAGCCTTTCCTCTGATAGTGACACTGTTTAATGAATCTCCATTTGTTTTCCCAGCATTAATATTTAAAATGCCGCTTACTTTCTGGATGGCTTCTTGCCATAACAGCAGCAATGAACTCTCAGGCAAGCCCAGCCTATGTTCTCTTTGTGAAACAACTGAGGTGGCAATGGCTTGACAGGAAGAGAAAAAGAGAAACAAAAGGCACTACTAGGGAAAGGCAAATAAATTTTATGGACCAATCGGGACTCTGTAACAGTGTTCACCAAGAGCCCTGGGATAAGTCTTTCTTACTTGAACCTTGGATATTGAAATCAACCACAATACATGAAGTGGAATGCCTTGATTTGTACAAAAAAATAATTGAAGGAATACCATAATTTTGCAATAATTTGGATACCAAAGAGATGGAATGACATATGATGATCGCTGCTAAGGCCTCGCCTGGAGGAGTAAGTTCAGTTTGGGATACCACACTTCAAGACACATATGGACAAATTGGAAAAAGTCCATCAAAGAGCAACAAAAATGAATAGAAATCTAAGAAATAAGACTTCTTTATGTAGAAAGGTTGAAAGAAATGGGATTATGTAGTTAGGAAAAGAAAAGACTGAGGGTAGGATTTGATAATAGTCCTCAATCCTGAAGGACAGTATAAAGGTTCAGCCAGGACATAGGAAGCTGGCCCTGCAGTAGGCCACTAGGAGCATCTTTGGGGTCAGCAGGGTAGAGGCTCAGGTTACCAGAGCATTGGGTCAGGGTCTAGGTTGGCAGAGAGGAGAGCATGGGATCAAGTTTCAGGAAAGCCAAGGGGGCAGATCCAAGTGATATAAGCCAAGATCAGGGGCCAGGAGTCAGAGAACCAGTGCTGAGTTCCAAAGGAGAGCTGAGATCAGAGTCAAGGAATCCAAGCTGAGTCAGGATCCCAGGGAAACCAGAGAAAGCAGGGCCAGCAGCAAGGTTCAGGGGAAATCCAAGGTCATGGTCACAGAAAGTCAAAGCTGAGTTAGGAGCTAAGAAAACTAGAATGCATGTGAGGCATGCCAGAATGTGAGGCTTGCCAGAACAGATTGAGACTGTGTGAAGGTGTGTATGTAGCCTGAGGCTGCAGGTATGTTTTTAAATGGTCAGTGGTGCTTTCTGCAGCCAATCCAGTCTCAGAGACACGGGGCAGTCACAATAGCAAGGGATCTGGAGCAGGTGTGATGATTCAGGTGCTTGGCCTAGTCAGGCATGGCTGCTTAGAGGCCCTGACTGTACCCTCACTCCTATGGGGAATCTTCCAGGAAGACTATGAACTGGCTTTTCTGGGTGCTTCCAGTGGAAGTCTTGTACTAGTTTGGGTGTGTGAACATTGTTGGCCATTTCCCAAGATAATTCTTTGGAGCATACTCCTACCAATCAATCCAGTAATGGCATTTGCCTCAGATGCATTTGGAGTCTAATACCTACTTAATGATATATTCTTCATACCTACTTAATGATATATCCTTCCACTATCACGGGGGGGGGGGAGCAGATGGTTAGGAAAGGGGTTCTTCATGAAAGGTTTGATAAGGGATATATGGAAATTGAGGTGTACTTTCAATGTCTCTGGCAGCTGGATCTTGAAGGCAATAGGGCTTATTTGTTCCACAACCTTAAATAGGCCCAAAAACTGGTAGTCCAGTTTAGCTAATGGTCTTGTAGTCTTGATATTTTTTTAGGAGAGCTAGACCTCGTCACTTACCAAAATGATGAGGCCACATTAACAGTGTTGGTCCACTTAGTCCTTATATGTGCTCTTGGTTGCATCAAAATGAGTTTTAGTTCATGTTGAAGCTGTTGGAGATGGGATGCAAGATCATTCACCATGGGCACCTGTGGCAAAGTAGGCAGTGCTAGATGGAACTGAGGATAGAATACATATTTGAAGAAAAAGGGGGTCTGGTGTGTGAACATGGACAGCATTGTTGTATGCAAATTCAGCTAGGGAGAGCAAGGGAAACCATTTATCCTTGTAAAAGTTTAGAAAACACACAAGGTATTGTTTCAGTGCCTGGTTTATGCACTCTGTTGATCCATTGCTTCGAGGGTGGTATGCAGAGGACTGAAGAGGTTCCACACCCAGTGGCTTACAGAACTCACGCCAGAAGTGCAAAATAAACTGGAAGTCACAATTGGAGAGCACCTGAAATGGGCAACCATGTAGGCAAAATATATGCCACACAAACAGGTTGGCTGTTTCACTGACAGTGGGGACAGATTGGGCAGGGACAAAATGGGCCATCTTAGTTAATGCATCCATGATGATCATGATTGTGGAACAGTTTTTGGGAAAAGGGAGGCCCATAATGAACTCCTCTGAAAGGGTTGACCATAGTAGTGTGGGTGTGAATAATGGCTGAAGGAGCCCACTTGACCTGGTTTGAGGCTTCTTGGTCTGGCACATGTGGCACAAGAATAGACATACCATTTAACATCATGCTCCATTTGGGGCCACCATCAGAACTGCCAAGAGACTGAGCTAGATCTTGGTACATCCCAAGTGGCCTACTGGAGGTGAGTCACGACAAAGTCATAATATTTTTGATCTTATGGGACCACCTGGGATGTCCAGATGCTGTCAGAAAAAAACAACCCTGCCAAACCACCAAAAATCAGGTTGGGATGGCCCCACCAGCTGATTCAATCTTTTTAGCAAGTGGGTCCTTTACAAGGGGTGTTTGGATGGCTGATTTGAGGCTTTGGTGAGTAATTCCCCAAATTACATTCTTAGGATGGAGAACAGTTGCGGGTGGCTATGGGTCTAGTGCAGAAGGTTCATCCTTATGAGATAAAGCATCTGCCTTCTGGTTCTTGACTCCTGAATGATATGCGGCTATGACATTAAAACAGGAAAGGAAGAGTGACTAACAGACCTGTCACGAATTCAGTTTCCAGTTCATCTGGAGGTATTCCAAGTTCTTATGGTCTATTATTACCTGGATGGCATGGCGTGTCCCCTCCAGAAGGTGCCACTACTTCTCAAAGGCTGCCTTGATCCCAGTTTCAAATGTTGTAATTCCTTTCAGAGGGGGTCAGGGCCCAGGAGAAAAAGGCACAAGGGTCCCACTTGTTCAGCATATCTGAAGCCTGAGACAGAAGAGCCCCTATAGTGCAGCTTGTGGAGTCAGTTCCTACTATAAAGGATCTCATGGGATCCATGTGCACCTGGATGGGCACAAAGGCAAAATCCCTTTTTAGCATTTGGAAAGCTATTTAGACTTCTGGCAACTATTTAAAATGCAGGGCTCCTAGGTCTGAGAATTCCCTGATAAAATGTCTATAAAAATTAGCAAAGCCCAAAAGCCACTGGATCCCTTCAATGTTGTGTGGCATAGTCCACTCAGATGGTGGTTACTTTGTGTAGATCTATTCTTAAACCCTTGGTGGAAATTATATAACCCCAGAATTCAGTTGAGGTTTTATCAAACTCACATTTCTCCAGCTTAACATATAATCAGTTTTCTCAGAGCCAGAGAAGGACCTGATGCACAGGTTCTGAGTGCTGGGCTGGGTTATCAAAGGCAATTTAAATGTCATCCAGATAAATTATAAGAACTCTGTCTAGCATATCTTGAAACACATCATTTACAAAGTGCTGGCATGTTGCATGGGCATTACAGAGTCTAAAGGGCATACCCAGTTATTTGAAATGCCCATAATGGAACCAAAATGTAGTCTTCCACTCATACCCCCTCCTGTATACAGACTAGGTTGCAGTTGCCCCGCAAATCCATCTTCAAAAAAATCTTGACCTGATGAAGCCTCTCATCCATTAAAGGCAGTGTGTTGGAGGCTGAACTTTTAATTCATTGACTATGTAAGGTTGAGGGTGTTACCTCTCCAAAGCTCAGCCCAGGAAAGGATATTTAATAGCAACATCTTACTCTCATTAAGGCCAAAACCTACAGCCTGGCTCTACTTTAACACTAAATTAATTAGTACAAAACAGACAGGCTCATTTGTTAATTGAAAATCACAGGACTGCATTATGATAATAACAAACAACAACAAGAGCTATGTTACAATGGTAGGAGAAAATGCAGAAACAGAAAGGAAAATGTAGAGAACAGACCCTCAGTCTGCCCACTTGCAATGAAGTTACAGTTGCACAAACAGCTTAACTTGAACAAACCCTCAAGCACCATAGTCACAGTGACCTCTGTCAACACATCCCACTTCTCCAGGAGCTTTTCCCCTTCCTTGGGTATTCCATCTGCTGTTTAAAAGGAAGGGTGATGCTTTACCATCCAAGGGGGTGTTGGTCACGGTACTGGGACTGGTCTACTGTGTTGGATCCTGTGCTTGTGTCACTGAGGAGCTTTGCTCCATCCAGACAGACACGCACACTCCACAATCAACTCTCTCCCCAGAGCTCCAAGCAAAACTCATGCAAATGCAAGCTCCTTACAGACACAACCACAATAGTAGCACAATCAAACCCCAGTCTTGTACTTCTCAGTCTTACCTTACGCTTCCAACAGGTACTCGCCTCACACTCACACATCTCTCACACACATTCAGCACAGACACTCCTCAGTCATGGTGCCAGTCGCACACACACTACAACAGGTGCAAGCTCTTTTATAGGTTCCAATCACACCACCTCTGTCAATCACTTAGTCAGCCAATAACTCTCCCAGACGTGCTGTCACTCTTCTGTCAATCCTCAGGCATTCCAATCACACCTTTGATCACCTCAGTAAAAGGTACTGAAAGCATGTTAGCTCCGTACTAGTTTTGGTGCAAACATCTGATGACTAGCTGCGCGTGCCCAGACCTCCGAAGTGGGTCATTAGCTCGTGAAGGTAAAAAGCTCATCCTTTCTGAAATCTTCCGGTTCTTTTAACTCATTGGGTATGTGCAACACTACGTTGTTTGCTTAACCATTACTCAAATGACTTAACTTTTATGGAGGCCAGGTTCTTTGGGTAGATGTGATATATTTTATTAAACCAACTGAGTAGTTGGAAAAAATAATATTTGCAAGCTTTTGGGTACAATCACCTTTCTTCAAGCAGAGGGAGTCTCTGCTGTTCTGAGATCTCCAAGGAATGAAAGAATCTATATGTACATTTACCATACAGGCCAGGGGATATTGTACCTAGAGGCCTACGAGCAGGTAATTGATGGTTATGAACTGTTATCCTGTAATCAGTGCAGGGGAACAGAGAACCTTCTTTCTTGGCCACAAAAAATATCAGGGCCCCAGCTGGGGACGGAGAAAGCCTGATGAACCCCTTGTGGAGGTTCTTTCTTTGAGAGCTTTGAACTCTGGTTCAGAGAAGGATCTCAAATAGGATCTTTGCCCCTGGCAAAAGATCAATGGGGCATCATAAGAATGGTGTGGTGGGAGTTGGTCCACTCCTTTCTTGTCAAAAATGTCTGCTAAGTCTCAATATTGGGCAGGGAGAGCTGAATATCAGCTGAGGGACACTCTAAGCAAGAGTGCAAGTAGTAGGCAAATTGAAGCAATGCTCCCTCAACCCCCATGAGATGTCCAGATTATGGAGGGACAACCAAGGGGTCCCCCGGATGACACAAAAAGTGAGGGGAATGAATCAGATCAAAACAAAGAAACTCCTGGAGGTCCCCTATCTACTATCATTACTCCTAATGGAATCATTTCTCTGATAATGAGTCCCAAGGAAAGATGGGGCCTATCCACAGCCTCTATGAGTTTGGGGTTCTGTTTTGGCCTCATTGGTATCTGCTGTTGCTCTGCTAGGGTCAAGTTCATTAAGTTACAGGAGGCCTCTATATCTGACCAAAACTGAGAGGTTGAACCCAGACTGGTGCTGCAGGTAAAGGGTGACTAGCAAGGGTGAATCTTTGATGGCATTTGAACATTTACTGTTAGTCAGAGGGGCTGGCTCAGTGGTCAGTGGAGGACCCACACAACACCCTTCTAATGAGGCCAGGCTGGGAAGTTTCCTGAAGAGGAGGCAGGCATTCCCTCCTCAGACAGGTCAGGGCCCCCAACACAATACAGGCAGACCCCTGAAAGTAATGATGAGCCTTGTCCACTGAGGGGAGTCTTTTCCTAACTGTATGTACTTGCATGAGCCCGAGCTGGCCCAGGGAACAGAGATTTGGCTCAATACTCTTGTTATCACTCAAACAGATGGACGTCAATGCAAATACTCAGATCAAGAAGTCTGCCCAAGGCTCCACCCAAGCCAACTCATCTTTAATGTGTCCCCGAAGACTCTGGGAGAAATGGAAGTGGAAGTGTTAAGCTGTCTCATTCCATTCAGAGTCAGCAACCAACTGTCTAAATTTAGTGGCATAACTCAATACAGGGCGGCATCCCTGCCTGAGGGTCTGGAGTGCTCATTCTGCAATACGGACCTGATGTGGGTCTCCTAAAATATTGTTCATGGCCTAGATAAAGTCTTCCAGTTTGTCAAGGATGTGGTCTGCTGACTCCAGAAGTAGGGAAGTCCAGGCTATGGCATCACCACTCAAAAGGCTGATAATAAGTCCCAACTTGTCTCCATATATGATAGGTAAGTTCTGAGGAAGAGATGAAAGATGAGGTGACTGATTAAATCATCCATGCAGAAGTAGCAGGGGTCTCCATCAAATCTGTCAGGTTTGGGATGAGACAATTTGGCTGGCTGCCCTGATGGACCTGGAAGTGAGTGCATTGGGCTTCCAGGGCTATAACCTGGGCTTGTAACACCTACAGAGCTTCCAGCAGCTCAACTCCAGAAATCTGCCCCAGTGGTAAATCCACTCCCTGCCCCATACCACCGTGGGTGAGTCGGACATGACTTGTTGTGAGGGTTCAGAGGGGGCATAGGTGGCCAGGCCTGCAGTAGACCACTAGGAGCAACCTGGGGTTCAGCATGGTGGGGGCACAGGTTACTGGAGTGTTGGGTCAGGGTCTGGGTTGGCAGAGAGGAGAGCGTGGGACCAAGGTCCAGGGGAGCAAAGAGGGAATAACTGAGTGATATAGTTCATGCCATAAGCCAAGGACAGGAGCCAAGAATCAGAGAACCAGTGCCAAGTTCCAAGGAAGATCCAAGATCAGGGTCAAGGAATCCAATCTGAGTCAGGGTGCCAGGGAAATCAGAGACAGCAGGACCAGTGCTAAGGTTCATGGGAGATCCAAGGTCACGGTCAGGGAAAGTCAAAGCCAAGTCAGGAACCAGGAGAATCAGAGAACAGAGAATGTGAGGCTTGCCAGAACAGACTGAGACTGTGTGAAGATGTGTCTGCAGCCTGAGGTTGCAGGTGTGCTTATAAGGGGTGATTTGTGTTTTCAGCTTCCAATCCAGTTGCCGAGACCTGGAGCAGTTACTTTAGCCAGGGATCGGGGTAGGTGTGGCAATTCAGGTGCTTGGCCCAGCTGGGCATGCCTTGTCATCAGAGGCCCTGACAGATGGTTATAAGGAGGATTTTACCTTGATCAGGAGGTTGGACTGGATGATATCCCTTCCAGCTCTACTTTTTGATGAGTCTATGGGTGGAAACAGATGTCACCTTTGTACAGCCATAAAAATGTTAAGATGCCACAAAGTAAATGTACCTTAGTTTCTCCATCTGTGAAATGGGGATCATGATACTAATTTCCTTTGAGGAGTGCTTTGGTGGATGATAAGAGGGAGGCATTTGTATTACTTGCAACTCTTTGGGCATGCCTACACATTCAATTAATTTGAAGCAATAAAACTCAGCATATATCATGCTGGAGTTAATTGCTCCTGGGCACCATATTTAAACATGAGCCCAGGACTGCAGCATGAGAAGCCAGGATGGAGCAGCTCTGGCTGGCAGGGAGCCCAGGGGGTCAGCCTTCCAGCCTGGGGCTGCTGAAACCCAGTTCAATATGCTTCGAAGGGGCTGGCTGGGGCACACGGGTGCTCCAGTGCAGGGCTAGCTTTCAGGCAACCCCCACACTAAAGCACTTTTGTGCCCCAGCCAGTCCTGTCAGTGTCTACCCGTGCACTGCTGATCACTAAAAAATTGTGCCATAGGATAGTACTTGTATTTACAAGTACTAACTTGCAGCACAGTTTATTAATTTACTGCACCCTAATAGGGCTGCACATGTAGATGCTGAGACATTAACTGTGGTGCTAGTTATGCAGCTCCACAGTACATTTTTAAATGTCTCATGTAAATGCACACTGTGTGGTTTAGATCCCAAACTATCAAAAGTGTGTGGGGGAGGGGAATGAGTACTCCCAGGGGAAGTGTGAGCATAAATGTATTCATGTGTCATGGAGCTAGGAACAGGAAGAGAAAACAATGGTCAGTAAAGGTCCTATCTGATGGTATTTTCAAGGCTTGCAGCTAAGTTGCAGATTGAGTTACCTAAAATTTGGGAAGAAACTATTTTATGGACAATGCTCCATGGCAAATTCTTTTGGAGAAGCTGCTTCTCCTTAGCAGTGCTCTCTGGAAAGGTGCTATTTGTGCCTGGAAATACAATGGCAGCCAGCATTGCACTTCAGAAAGTCACCATCTCCCAGGAAATGCTCTTTGAAAATGGAAACATTGCCAAGGCACTTAGGAAAACATCAGAAGCCTAATAGTTATAAAGTAGCTCTGTCCACAGAATGCCAGCAAGCATTATGAAGGTTTGGTTGTTCAGAAACACGAGATTTTCAGGCAGGGTTTATTTGATAATGCATGGATCCATCCAAAAAGGGGATCCCTTTTTTGGTAAGCACTCATGCATGAAATCCTGAGTTCACTGAAGTCCATGGCAAAATACTGAGTGAATTCAGTGCAACCAAGAGTTCACCCAAAGCAAAGAAGCACAGTAACCTTATGCTTAGGTTTGAAGAAAGAGAAAAGGCAAGGGTAAGAAAATTACCCCAAAGATAAAAATGTATCAAATAAATTACTATACTTACCCAAATACAATATGACCCTGGCTAAATCTACATTCCCAAAAAGAATGTATTGTAGCTGCCCTAGAGTAGGGTAAGATGCCAATAAGCTCTGTCTTGGAGGACCTTACTGGCATATTCCCAGTGTCGTCTTAAAGTGGTTACATTTATATATTACATCCATGTCATAGTGTAGTGTGTACAGGTCAGGCATGCCATGCCTTACTGCATCGAATGGCTAGACAAACCCTAAGTCTTGGGCTTAAAAGCCAGACTCAACCTGCAACAGATTCATTCCCTCCATGGATCAAGTGAGAAGGAAGGTAGCACACACCAAGGTGACAGATGCGCATGCTATGCCTTTGGCTATTGGTTTGATCCAGGTAGGCATTTGCAGATGCAGGGGAGTGACTGCTGAGCGCTGGAGAGTTGTTGGGAGGGGAGGGAGGAAGGAGGGTCAGTCTAACCTGGCCTTAGGACTGAAAGACACTGAGGGCTGTGTTGTTGTCCCCAGCTGTTCCTGCTGTGGTGTCTCACACCTGGCTGTTACTGCTGTGCTGCAGGGCTGCTACAATTTGGCTGCTTCTGTGCAGTGAGGGGCTGCTTCTGTTGGGAGAGACTCCTTGGGTGTTTGCCATTCTGGTGCCCCCTGTAAGTCAATTTACTCTGCTCCCTGTCCTGGCTTCCAGCTCTCAGCATGGACCTGGCAGCTCTGGAGTGCCAGCAGGGGCTGGGAACCCATCCCCTACCCCCACAGCAGCTCTGCATAGTGTAGATCTGGAAGCTCCAGGGGGGAGCAGGGGCATTGGAGGTGCTAGATTTAACGTGCCTTAAAAAAGGCACATTAATTTACATGTAGACACACCCATAGGGATCGAGTGTAGGCGTGGTCCCAGGGAAGACGTACTGTCCAGCATTTTACTAAGCAGTAAGCCTAATAATGTGAATTAATTGCACATGTAGAGCAAGGGTGTCCAACCTTTTTGAATGTGGGCCAGATCACGAACTTTTTATCACCCGGTGGGCCAGTGAGCCATATTCAAAGACCTCACGGGAAGCAGTATCACATCACCCCCGCCCCCCCGAAACGAAAGTACAGTGTTTACTTTCGTTTCCTGTCACAGTACCTCGAGTCTCAGAAAACAGCTGGGAGGGATGCATGGCAGCCCACGGGCCATATGTTAGACAACCCTGGTGTAAAGGCACCCTTTTGTATAAAAAAGAAATGTCATGGGGAAGTGGGGGGGGGGTGAGGGCGTAGATTCCAACCAACTGTCCTCAAAACAAATGTGTAAAGTTGATTTTGTGTGTGTGTGTGTGTGTGTGTGTGTGTGTGTGTGTGTGTGTACAGAAGACATAATAGGAGAGGAAGATAGCCAAAGAGAGTACACATAATTGCACATTATTTCACATTAATCCTCCATTAATTTGGGGAGTGGTTATTTGGGCTAACAATGATTAATTTATTAATCTGTTACTACAAGTCCCTTAATAGTATGGCTTTCTCCAACTGTCTGCTTTTACTGACATGTAGACCAATACTGTGCAGAGGCCTGTCTTATATGAGTGACATCTGCAATGCCTGTTAGAATGCATATCCCATGCACCTGGACTTCACCTGTAGGAGTGCTGCATGTTTGCCTTTTAAACTGCATAGTCCTATAGCAGGGCAGGGCATAGTCCAGCTGCCACTCACAGTCACAAATAGGCCTGTGCTATCCCAGTTTTGCTGCATCCTGGGAGGAACCTGCACCAGCTTTTTGGCTGACACCTCTGTCAGTCTGTTGCTGGAGTGCCCCCACCTGCTATCCTAGGTTGGTGCAAGCAGGCTCTGAGGTTCCCCTCCTCCCCACACCTAACAGGCAAATGCCTGTTGGCTTCAGTGGCACTCTATGTACAGCACCATAGTTGTACAGATTTTAGTGGTGCAGGTCTAACTATAGCACCACTGCACAGATCAGATCCATCATGTGTACTTTCCTGCTTGAGAAGTTCAATGGATACGTCACCTAAACTTTTCTAAGCATTTTTCCATCCCTGACCTTTTTCACTGCATGTTATTTCTGATTTTGAGGATGGTGCTTCTCTTTCAACTTTAATTTAACAGTTCTCTTAGGCTCACCCAGTTCCTCACAATATTCTTTCCATTTTGCCATCATTTGCTTTTTCCTCAACATTTCACTTCTTTTCAATGTAAAAACTTTATTTTTCAGTTTGAAAACTCTGGCCAGTTACCTTAGTATCTTGCAGTTGGTCCAATAAAAGATATCACTCAAAGGAATCATTGCCTCTCTCAGTATCTTGAACATCTTTCTTGAATCACCATTCTTATTGCTGTCTTCCTATTCTTGGCACATCCAATTAATCTCTTTTTCTTAATCTTATCTAAATTTGCGAATTGTTTACTCGGTCTTGATTTATCTAATCTTGTTTTCCTGGTGTCTATATCAGCTTCAAGCCCTCATCTGAAATCTGTTCTTCTTTCTTGGTCCTTTTCTTTCTTCCTAATGTATTCTTAGCTACCTTCATCAAGGTCTTAACATCTTGGCACTTAGCATTTGGACCTCACTCTCCCTTCAACATTGACAGTGCTCAGAATCTGTTATTGACATTAATTGCATTGCTGCTCTGTCAGTGAACTGAAGCTGAACCTCAGTACACACATCTTCAGTTTTAAACTCACAAGCAGCTAAAGCATGCACCCTAGTAAATTCTATGGTTGCAGATCAATGTTCTCCATCTGTAGGATACCAGCACAAACTCAATCTGATTTCTCAGTTGTTGGTCTGGTGTGATGCCCAAGTATGCCTTTACTGACTAGAAAGAGTAAACAGCATATAGGGTACTTGTCAGCTTTTTTCAGCACAGGTGTAATGGCCACTAGCACACTTCATTCCTTTCTCCTAATTTGAAAAGACCTAGTAGTCCCTTAATTTATTTGTTATCCTCATTTTGGGCATTGAAGTCAACACAAATCATAAGGATGTCCCTTTGGGGAGTCAAACAAATTAACTCCTACAACCACTCATAGCACTCTTCCACCTCCTCTTCCACAGCTGTTATGGTCAGGGGATACACATGTACCATCACTACATTTGATTGGCCCACAACAGATCTCACAGAAAATAATCATTCACTGGCATGTAACTTTTTTACCTAAACAGTCACTCCTGGGTAATGATTTTCACACTTTTCCAAGTATATCATGATGTGCCCTGGATAGTGGTTGAATGACCCTGATTTAACCCTCTCACTTCTGCCATACCTATTATATCTATAGTTATTGGACGTGTCTACATTTATGCATGCCTAAACCTAATGTGCATGCCTAAACCTAATGTGCATGCCTAAACCTAATATGCATGCCTAAACCTAATACTTAAGGTGCATTAAAGTGATTTATGCACCCATCTACATGTGAACATGCTAATGCACATTAAAGCATATTACATGTATGCACAGATAGCTAAGTCACGTTAGCGCATATGCAGATGTGCTAATCTGCATTAACATGGTGTGCATCCATCAATGCACACTGCAGTAATGCACATTAGCGCGTCTATATGTGCACTAATGCAACTTAGTTATTTGCGCTTAAATTTGATACCTGCATTATGCCATTTTTAATGTGTATTAAGGGCATGCACATATAGACATGTACCCTTAATGCGCCTTAAAAATAGTGTTTTTAGGATAAGCCCACTTAAAAATGGCATGTGTAGATAGCCCAGTCATTCCAATTATTTTCAGTTAATAACAATTTTCTCATCTGATCTTACTTTCCAAATCTTTCTTACTTTCTCAGATTCAGTTGATTTCAATACTCTCATTCTCCATCCACAGCAGAGCTTTAAGAGTTGAGTTTTGCACTATCAGAAAGGCAATTTTACTTCCTTTTAACTTCAGGCATTTTTGACTAATCACTTCGTTTTATCAAAATCTCCATGGCTAAGTGCCCAATGGCAGATTGCACGGTAGATTATTTTTCTGTGCATTAGCATAATGTCACAATTTTTTACATGGTGTTTTAACGCACAGTAAAATAATCTACTGTGCATTAAAATGCATGTGTAGACGCACCCACTGTGGGGTAAGAATGCAGGGTTTGGGGCATGCAGCAGTTTGTGCTGGAATAAAAGAGTGCCAAGCACATTTATAAAAAGTCTGCTTCAAATCTGGCAAACAGGGTGATATCCATTTCTGGCATTGTGTTTATTGTTGCTATTAGTTATCTTTAAAAACATACTCATCTGCCATTCTAATCATGAATTATTCAATTAACTTATTTAGTATCCATCCTGTATTCATCTATTCACATGCACAAACACATTCATATATATATGCAGTAGATTCCACTTTATTACCCATTGGTTATTCATGTGTTGTTGTTATTTGCATTTAGCTGTTTCGTCGAAGACAAATACATTTCCTGTCTACCATATTTTCTTGCATACAATGTGTCCCAGAATAAAAAAATGCACTTTGTTTCTGAAAGGCAGAATGAAGAAAAATGAGTCTTTCCTTATAGCAAAGAACTGAATAGCAGCAGCTAGAGCACTGAGCCTGCTCATTGTTCTGCTCCCTGTGTATAACATGAAGATTTTGCTTTTGCTTGGTAAATGGCAGATATTGTTCTTACCCTACTTCTCACATGTAATTCACACTTGTTTCCACCAGGTGATTTTTGAAAAAAAGGTGTGAGTTGTATGCAAAAAAATATGGCATTCAATTAAATTTTGTTTGGTTATTTGCATATTGTATTGTAATATATTTCAGCTTATTGTGCAAGCTGAAACTACTAGAAAATGCCAGTTAAATAACTCAAAGTCTAAACAGTGCAAGGAAAAAGATTTATGCTCCCAACAATTGATCACAATGCCCCAAATGATGAAATATGTGTGAAATCTTATGATTGATTATATATGACTTCATGGTTTTTTTTATAAATGAATAAACACATTTCCTTTTTTGATATATGCTTAAAAGGTTTCCTGTCATTAACCATGTATTGGCTATCTTAGATCATTCTTTCTGCAAAAAAAGAAAAATGGTTTACTATGTATGGGATTTTTTTTTTTTTCATTATTTACATGCATGAGGTCAAGTGTAAGGGCACAATGGGACATAAGATGTGACTGAACCATAATTGCTATAAATTTAAATTTATTTTCCAGCAAATCTAAGATTTCATTAAAAAGGGGTTCATAGAGTGACCTGAAGTGCAGTACTGCATTATGATCAGAAAGAATGCTATCCATATATGATCTATTTTTTATTGGGTTTTCTTATTATTATTTTTTCCCATACCCATTGGTATACTATGCTTATTTGCATAATGTTGGAAGAAAAGCCTTGAAAGTAACAGAAATCACTGTACACATACATAAAGAAATCCTGCTAATGATTTCAGTATGAGACTGCAAGCATTACTTATATATAAAGTCTGCTCTGTATCATGAAGTGGCTGAAGCACTGAAATCTACCATGTCAGTGTCACCACGAGGAACATACTGATTCAGAATAATGGGCCAACTCATTCCATGTCCATGACACCAATGGGTGCCCAGGTCCAAATGTTTCCAAGGAAAGTAGCTTGCTAATAGACATATTAGCATAACTGTTTGTAAGGGAAGTGAGTTCTTGAACCCAAGAAGCTGATTAATATTCCATCCAGTTTTGAGCCCTGCTAAGGATTTGCAACACTGGGTGTTTCTGGACTTCCACAGGGCACTCCTGATGCAGGACACAAACTGATTGAAGAGGACCAATGGGCTCCCCTGGTATTTAGTCAGGTGTCCCTATAGTTCCACCTCTCTTGACAGCTGTTTGATCCCTGTGACTCTTCACAGAGCCACTTTCTTTTCTTCCATACCTCCTTGGTGTATGAGCAAAGCCATAGGAGGTGGTTGATAGTCTCTGTGGCACCTTGACAGATTGCCCTGAGGCAGCTCGGTCTCCCTAGTTGTCCCTCTCTATGTCTCCAGGATCTCACTGGAGTGCTCAGTGGGCTATCAACCAGTTCAGAACTCTGTGGTCTTTACACAGGTCCTTGTGGGAGATGCATTCCCACATGGCTTGGCAAACATTGCCTGGAACCAGGTCCATGGGCAGCATGATGTCTTTGCTTCTCACCACCTTCTGGATCTTCTTGTGGTTGGCCATGGTTGTGTGCCCTGTGCTCTGCAGACCATAAAGATACTCCCTGTCACGGCGCACCTTGCTGCCCCGCTCCTAGAGAGGGGAAAACTGCCAGAGGAAAAGCTCTGGCAGTGCATAAGGAGCCCTAGCGGTGATTAGGGAGTACAGCTGTGGGTTGCCGGGGCAACTAATGCGAGTCAGCTGGCCGGAAGGGGCAGAACCCGGCTCTTATAAAGCCCAGGGCTGAGGCCAGATGGGCAGTTTCCTGCCAGCAGCCAGAGAGGCAGGAGCTCTCTCAGCCATGACATAAGAAGCAATGAGAACTGCAAGTACTGCTTGAGAAGAGTTACAGAAGGCAGCTCGGGAGGCTTGAGCCGGGGTGTTATGTTATAGCCAGGCAGCTTCAATTTGTGTTACAGCCTAGGGGCTTGTGGTTTTGGCATTATTTATTACACTGGTGGTTTGGGTGAGGCTATAGGGGTTGGAAGAGGCCTCATTGGGGTACTCACAACAGAGTGTGAGGACCCCAGCCCCCGAGTGGGCGCAGCATGCTTATAGGGACCGACGGTGGTGTGGGGGCCCTAGCGCCAGTGAGGGTGCAGCGTACTCAGGGGGAACCCACAGAGATGTATGGACCCTGGCGCCAGTGAGGGTGCAGCTTATGGGGTGCTTAGCCCCCAGCCCCAGAGAGGGGGCGTTTGAGAAGCCCCAGTGCGGGCCTAGCAAGCCCCAGAGCGGGGCAACTATTGAGAAACCCCAGTGCGGGCATAGCGAGCCCTGGAGAGGGGCACTTTGGACAAGCCCCAGGGCAGGCGTAGCAAGCCCTAGAGAGGGGCAACTTTGAGAAGCCCAAGTTGGGCACAACGAGCCCCAGGAAGGGGCAGCCTTTTTAAGAAGCCCCGTGCAGGCATAGCAAGCCCCAGAGTGGGGCAACTATTGAGAAGCCCCAGTGTGGGAGTGACGGCCCCAGGAAGGGGGCAATATTTTAGAAGCCCAAGTGTGGGTACGATGAGCCCCGGGAGAGGGCACTATTGAGAAGGCCCCGAGAGAGGGCGACAGCACTGGGAAGTCCAGTGCGGGCGTGACGAGCCCCCTGGAAGGGGGCAATACTTTAGAAGCCCAGGTGTGGGCGTGGAAAGCCCCAAGGAAGTGGGCGGCATTTTAGAAGCCCGAGTGTGGGCATAAAGAGAGCCCCAGGAAGGGGGGGCATTATTGAGAAGCCCCAGTAAGGGCATAGCAGGCCCCAGGAGGGGGCACTATTGAAAAGGCCCAGACAGGGCAACAGTGCAGAGAAGGCCCCGAGAGAGGGTGACGGTGCAGCGAAGGCCCGGAGTGGGCAAGGAGAGCCCCAGGAGGGGGCGTCAGTGTACAGAGAGAGACAAACTAACATCTATCCCATCTGCGAGGCTTGGGGTGTGGTATCAGGGGAGGTTGGAGCCACGCGTAGCCCATAAGGCTAGGGTGCCCCGAAGCACCCATTTGTGCTGGACAAGATCCATGAGGGGTCCAGGAGTCTACGTGTCCAAGAGGGCATAAGGCAGCCTCCCAACTTAACTTAAGGTCAAAGACGTGGCGGGCGAGAATAGAGGGTGCCCTTGGGCCGACTTGACACGGAGAGGGGACCTCAAGGAGATCACGGCCCTCCTGTAGGACCCCGCCGTGACACTCCCAAATCCATTCAGAGGTATACTTGGTAGCCGTGTTGGTCTGAGACAAAAAGATATACAAAAAACTAGAACTCTTGGTTCCAAAATGATACCTTTTATTAGAACAAGTGGAAAATGGCAAGAAAGAAAAAGGACGATTTTCTTGCCATTTTCCAGTTGGTCTAATAAAAGGTATCATTTTGGAACCAAGAGTTCTAGTTTTTTGTATATCCCAAATCCATTGGCAGGCATTCTATGTGCAGGCCCAAGCCCAGAGATCTTGGGATTCAGATGCCCCCACTTGAGCTGAGCCAAAAGGCCAGACAGTCTAAAGCTGAAAGGCTCATGATTTACCATACAGTGCTTGGGCTAGGCCCCAGAAGAGTCAGCATCATTTCAAGCGCTGGTGACCTGACCGCTCAGCACTGCTCTGAATGTGTGTGCATTCCAGATACCCAGCAACAAAGGATCTATGTGCTAATTAACTTGCCCCTCATGACTGCAACCTGGTGTTCTTGTTATGAGTCCTGGGATCTTTCAAAAATATGCATGCAGATGAGGCATAGAGCAACCTGGTCTGGTGTCACCCTTACACATATGCAACAGGCTGAGAGAGAGTGACAGAGTGATTCTGGGTAAACTGGGGACCTATTTGGTGATGTATGCTAGACATTTAAGGCTGGTGAAGAAACATGAATGATTGGAAATGGGAAAGAAAGGTGCAGCTCAGCTGTAAGAGTGAAGAGGAAGTAAAAATGTAATCAGTGCAGTGGCTCATCATGACTTTAAAGTGTTGGCACTGAGGGGGACTGTGCTCAGTGGCTATAACCCTGCATCTTCTTTAAATACGTTCTGCTAACCCATCCTTGTGGTAGGTTCTTATCAGCATTTTTATTACCCAGTAACCATTACCAGGTCATGTGAGAACAAATCTTCCACAAGGACGTGCAGAAAGAATGCAGAGACCTGAACTGGCAGACAGGCCACTGAGCCCTCCCTGTACAAGCATGGAGAAACAGTGCAGGGCAGAGGTCCATTGAACTGCCCAAGACCAACCTACCAGTGGTAGGCAGAAGAGATCAGCCACCTCTTCTGGGCCTGCCCGTATGCCAAAGAGGTGTGCTCTCCTCCTGGTGGTGACAGGTTTCAGAATCCTGACCAGGAAAGCGGTCCTCTATGGGAACTTGACCAAACAGCAAAGGGTCATGATAGCCTGCTTTGGCCAGTTCATCTCCTGTTTCAGGTGCACTCTGTAGAAGGCCAGGAACCTGCTCATAAATAGACAGTCAGATCCCACAGTTGAGGACTATATTAAAATGGGGCTGAGTGAAATGTACTGGTACTACAGGACAGCAGAAGAGGATGATGGGAAAGAGATGGTGGACCTCATATGGCAGAGGGGACTGGCATAGACTTTAAAGAGGCAAGACTTCCAAAGAGAAAAATAAGGACAACAAAGAGGACAGCAACGACGATGAGGACAAATACGATGATGATGACTGCAAGCACTGGAATGGTGATGGGTGTGTGGTGTGAACTTTGTAACAGGACTAAAATAGGTTAACTGGTAAAGTGTTCTGATATGTCGAGTAAAACAATGGTCATTTGATTGATTGTTAGAGGTGTAACTATATAGATATAGATATTAAAAATTAAAATCAGTGTTTTTGGTACCAGGATCGGGTATTGGAGCTTGTTCCAGCTTCTTCAAGTGCCAGTCTGGTATTGTAGTGCTTTCAGCCCCAGTAGTCCCCGCACCCC